>NC_074724.1:14168552-14216052 GCF_947242115.1 Biomphalaria glabrata
ATATTCGTTTGTTATGAATCGCACTGCTCTATTTTGTGTCTGTTCTAGTTTCTTAATGTTTTCTTGAGTTGAGGGGTCCCAAACAGAGGATGCATATTCTATTATTGGCCTAACCAAGGTTAAATAACATTTTAGTTTTATGTTCTTATTTGATTTATAGAAATTTCTTTTAATAAATCCTAATGCTTTGTTTGATTTTTTTGTAGTTTCATCAATATGTGGATTTCATGACAGTTTTTCATTTATTATAACACCTAGGTATTTTGTGTTTTTAGTCTGTGTTACTGGTTTGCCATGAATAAGATAAGTGGAATTAATTTGTTTTAGTTTTTTTGTTACTCTTAACAACTGACATTTTTCTGGGTGGAAAGACATGCTCCAATTTGATTCCCATTTCTGTAATTCATCTAATTCTCTTTGTAAAATATCTGTGTCTTGTGTTGTTTTTATTGTTCTATATATTATGAAATCGTCTGCAAATAATCTGACTTTTGTTCCTGAACTAATGCAATTTGGTAAATCATTTATGTAAATTAAAAATAGTAGTGGAACCAAGACTGTTCCTTGAGGTACACCTGAGTTTACTGTTATCGGTGTTGATTTAGAGCCATTTATTATTACAGTTTCTTCTCTCCCTATCAGAAAGTCTTTAATCCACTGATGCAGTGGACCATTAATGCCGAAATATTTTAATTTTTTAAGCAAACTATGGTGGTGAACTTTGTCAAAAGCCTTAGAAAAATCTAGTAAGATAGCATCTATTTGTTCACTATTATCTAAACCTTTTGAAAAATCATCAATTAGTCCTATTAGTTGTGTTTCACATGATCTATATTTCCTAAAGCCATGTTGGTATGGTGTGAGGACATTATGTTTGTCTAAGTGGTTTATGATGTTGCTACATATTATGTGTTCTAGGATTTTACATGTGATGCTGGTAAGTGATACTGGTCTGTAGTTTCCTGGGTCAGATTTTTCTCCTTTTTTAAATAGGGGGGTGACATTAGCTTCTTTCCAGTCCTTTGGTACTCTGCCCTGGTTAAGTGAAGCCTGAAAGAGTATTTTGAACACTGGGGCTAGCTCATTACTTAGTTCTTTGAGTAATCTAGCTGGAATACCATCAGGTCCAGAAGCTTTATTTGGTTTGGTGTTGGCTAATAGTTTTTGAATTCCATTTTCTTGTACTACTATATCTTCTATGTTGTCTACTTGGTTCAAATTCAGTAATATGTCTTTGTCTCCTGGGGCTGAGAATGCTGATGCAAAGTATTTGTTTAGAATGTTTGCTTTAGTTTCATTATCATTATGTATTATGTTATGTTCATCTTTTAATGGCGCTACGCCTGTTGTTTCCATTTTCTTAGACTTAATGTATGACCATAGGTTTTTGTTGTTGTCTTTAGATATTACATTGTTTATGTATTCATTCTGCAGTTGTCTGCTTACTTTTTGGGTTAAGTGTTTAATTTTTATATACTTTTTGTAAACTCTTTCTGCATTAGTTTCTTTAAATTTTCTATATAGGTTTTCCTTCTGTTTACAAAGCTTCTTTAGTCTATTATTAAACCAGCATTTATTTATTTTGTTTGATGTGTATTTAGTTGGTATTTGATTTGTGTGTGTGTAGATACGACCACAATACTCTGAATCACTGTCGTCTCTCTAATGTTAGGGATTCAGCGAGCATGTTCTGTAAATATTTATTTTTTTAAGATGTACATTTATTTTGACTAGCAGAAAGGTTTGGATCAACAATTTCAAGTTTTCGTTAGACATCATACGTGTCTGTAGGTGAGATTGACTTTTTATCTGAAACTACACCAATAACAGATATATTTTCATATATTTAACTCGATGTAATACACACATATGAATAGCAAAAACGTATTTATGAATACAAACATTACACTTATATTTTAGTGTAGAACAAGCATTTTTTTTCACGAGAATCCAAACTACATTGAGTATCTCATGGGAAGTATATAGAGATGACAAGATTTAAAAAAAAAAAGGGAAACTTTAGTTCATCAGGGTGAAGCTTATTCAAGACTAATTAGGTTTGATTTTGTAAGATAAATAGAACATGAAAGCTTTCAATTTCACTTTTAAATGGGGGTGACAAACAACACTTAACAATATAACATTCGCTTCCTTTATCATGAATCATTCAATAGTATTATACAAATTAGTATTTGTTTTTGTTCTGTGGTACTGACGATGTTAACTCTTTATCTAAAATACAGTATATATGAAATATTTTACCTCGACGTATTTTATTAGGCTGTGAAGGTAACGTATAACATTACAAAGTAAGAAAAAGTTATATGGAAAAACTCAGGACCGGATTTACAATTTATACATGTAAGGCTTTTTGCTATTTGCTATATGGTGACTCTATTAAATCTAATATAAACACTTGAAAATGATAAAATTACTGGATCCCAAGAAATTGGAGATACTAAGCAATAGCTTCTATTGTCTATAGGTAAATCCAGCATCGAATACATTTGAGGGTAATTTAAAGTGTAACTGGAGGCGCCGTTCCTGAGTGGTAAAGCGCTTGTCTTACGAACCGGGTGTCCCGAGATTGAATCCTGGTGAAGACTGGGATTTTTAATTTCTTGATTTCTTAGGGAGACTCGTAAGTCTACCCAGCTTTAATTGGTACTTGCCATTTGTTGGGGAAAAGAAAAAGCGGTTGGTCGTTGTGCTGACTACATGACACCCTCGTTAACCGTAGGCCTATTTTTACATTTACGCATTCGCTTTACATTATTATTTCGTTTAGTTCCTTACAAACCACTCTCAATGACTCATCGACAGTTATACGCAAACAAAAAACCCGCGGGCCGCGGGTAATATATGTCTAATTTATATATATATATATATATATATATATTTATATATATATATATATATATATATATATATATTTATATATATATAATATATATATATATATATATATATATATATATATTTCTAACTAGTTGGTTAATTTTTGGATTGTTCGTATATTGTCATCGACTATGATAATTATGCACAATTTCAAAAATGTTCTCTCTTTTTTTTCTGGATAAGCATTAACTTAAATACAATTGAAAATAGAACTAGGTTTTATACAAAATGTTTTTAGCCTGTAGGCAGTAATAACATTTTTTTTGGTTCTCTTTTTAGATTGCCAGAAACATATTGAAACTAACCAATCCTCTAGCAGATGTCATTAAAAATGAACTATGCGTCGGGGCTATATTAAACAGAGTTCATTTGATAATTAGCTATGTGATTGATGTAGGTGTGATGAATATAAACGAAAAAAAAAAGCTGTAAGCCACAGTGTTAAGTTTGTGAGGGATAGAAACCGCATCTGTCAAACAGCATTGCTAACAATTATCTGAAAGTTGGAGTCGCCTCATCATCATCATCATCATCATCTTCATCATTTTGTGAAAGTGTGTGACTGTGTATGAACAATCTAGTTGAACTTTACTTGGTCGAGTGAGCGTCTAATAAAAATGTGTAGAACGGGGTCAGCAGAAACACATGCAGTGAATGTAGAATGTAAATGTCAAGATAATCCTAACCAGCTGCTGTTGGTCACAATATCGATCCTATATTACTGCAGGCGAAAGTGAGATGTGTAATTACACATCTGTTGCATTACACAGTAGGCTATGCTGTCAATGACTATACTAACACATTGTTTGTTTGTTTTTTTCGTTTTGGAATACAGACACAGGTAAATAGTACTTCTAAAACTTGGTGGCGGTTAAACTATTTTTAAAGGAAAAAATATTATCCTGTCACTTATCAACCAATGTTTGACTACTTATCAAGTATCGTTATTACCAGTAAATGAAATATTTGAAATGTTGTTTCAGCTTCTAACAAGGACATGTTACAACGTCTGTTTCAGCTTCTAACAAGGACATGTTACAACGTCTGTTTCAGCTTCTAATAAGGACATGTTACAACGTCTGTTTCAGCTTCTAACAAGGACATGTTACATCGTCTGTTTCAGCTTCTAACAAGGACATGCTACAACGTCTGTTTCTGCGAAAGACGTCCTCAACACTGTTGAGTTAAAACGTTTTAAAGAAGGCCTTTCAATACTTCTCCAATAACGTTTTAATCAATGTAATGTAATGTAATTAAATTTGTAATTGATCTACACTAACAATAAACTGTGACGTTAGAAATATTTTTACCAATTGTTTTTGTTTAACACAATTTCACACGTTTAGCTTTCTTAATAAGCTAGGATCCAATCCCTTGTCTGGACCAGATGGAAAGGAGTGGTGGAGAATAAACGGGGTATCTGAGTGATCGTTTTTTTTTTATGTATTTTTTTTTTTTAATAACGACCTGAATTTGAACTTGTGACTTAAACCATATCAGGTTTCTCAAGCCAACACGGTAACCACTCTGCTAGAGAAGGTTCCTTTGGTCACATCAGTTGAGCGGAGAGGGAGTAACTGCTGTGTGGGCGACATCTTTCCGACCATAAGAAATTCCCAGGCTTTCATCTCACTTCTCTGAGATGAGCCATAGTCGTTCTACGACTGAAGGAGGCCAATAGTATAGAGAAGAGCGTATGATCATACAACATTGTAGAGTTATCTATTCTTTATATTTTATGTTTGTGCTCATTAAGCATCAGGAGACGACCTATAAAGGGGACTAATTCAGCTCATATCACAACTTAAGTCAAGTAAAAGTTATTTCACTCGTTCGAGATGCCAAACAAAACAATTAATTACCCAATAGTTAATTAACTAATTGGTTAAATTTTAAAATAGATTTGTGTGTTGTCAGGTAAAAGAAATAATTGTGCAAACTTTCAGCTTGATCCGAGATTGGGTGTGGGAGAAATAACGTGTATAAACTTTTTACCAGACAGACAGACAGACCCGAAGACAGAGTGAAGTGATATAATCTTTGTAAAAAGGCCTATTGGACTTTTAAAAACATTTAAATACATATATTCGAACATCGAATACATCAAAAGTTCGGAATCCGTTATTTCTTGAATATTTTCAGTTTGATTTACGTAGAATTATAGAGACCCAGTATCACACGAGTATTTCATTGCTCGGTCTATATAAAAATGGGGTTTTAAGCTTTTTATATTCAGTTTTAAACAACAAGACTATTGATTGAAGATTGATTCTACACAGATTTAATGTCTTATACATGACCTTAGAAATGTTTGCCTTTCATGTTGTGTTTATTTAAATATTTATATATATATATATATTTATTTATTTTATTTTTTTAGGTTGAATTTTGTATAACCACCAAAGGATGTTTGATCTGATCACGTCACTACTGCTGTTTCAAATATGTACAAGTAATGTTTATTATATCTGATTTTTTTTTTAATGTGACTATTTAAATAGTTGTTACAATGAAGATGAAAAACCAGTTACATTTCTGACACAATGTTTTATTTTAGTTTTCATTGATTTTAAATGTCTTTTAAAGTTACATGTTTTAAAAGCTGGATTTCACTGGTCACTGGGCTTCGATGGTCACCAAGCTTTAGATCCGGCATTGCTATTTGAAATAATGCATCTTAGTTTTGGGTTTTCCTCAACTCGTAAGGTCCGAGTGCTAGTTTAGCCTCCAAACATCACAATTGTAATTCCATTTTGTATGCATTAATTGAAAAACAGCTCTGCACTTTAAGGGCTAAAGCAAGTGATAAAGTATGACTAATTGAAAATCCTAAACAATTACCTTTAATGTTGCAAAAAAAATAAAATAAAATCGAAAGCTGATTTAAATTTAAATAAAGTCAAATTTTAAATCGTAAATTAATTAATAAAAAAAATCAAAATAAAATATTAATATTACGAAATAATACACTCAAATACGAAGTTTTCTTGGACATAATATGTTAATAGAAATGTTACCGTATTGTTTACTAGCCGGATATGACACGCGGGTCTTGGGCTCCGCATAACTGATCTACTGGATTGAATTTAGATCTATGTCAAACATGGAGAATGTTCCCTTCACATTTAAAAACAATTGCTAGGAAAATAAAAGTAGAGTGAGAAAATAGATTTAACTGTTTAGCCGAAATATTCATATATATCAAAAATAAAATACTTTGAAAAAGGTTTTACTTGTTAACAACAATACATACATGTATGCATACATACATACATACATACATACATACATACATACATACGTACTTACATACATACATAGATACATATGCATACATACATTTACATACATACATACATACATACATGTACATGCATACATACATATACATACATACATGTACATGCATATATACATACATACATACATACATACATACATACATACATATATACGTACATACACATACATACATACATACATACTGTAGTGACCTAATAAAATGCTACAGAAAGACATGCCTTGATGCTAGGCTTTATTGAAAAAGAATGACAAAACAGTTCACTATAACCCAGTACACACATAGACACAAGCTGACCTGGATACCATGACATTTTGACACACTAGAACATATCAGTTTATGCGATCTGATGGTGCGTTGCGAAGATCAAGGGTGCTTCATATTTAGCTATTTGAGAGACCATATCATCAATGCGAGGTAAGGGATAAGCATCTTGAAGTGTGAACCGATTAACAGTTTGGCTGTAGTCCACTACCATTCTTCGTTTGTGTCGTTCGTTAGTTGTTGGAGATGACGAGGGCTCAATGATGCCATCTTTTAAGAGTCTCTCATCTTCTGAATTGATGAATAGAGTGTCGTTTGCAGAATAACGTCTGGATTTTGTAGCGATAGGTCGACACTCTTAAAGCATATTTTGGAAAACAGGAGCGGGTTCGACATTAGCAGCTTTCATTCCATTTAAGACCATTGTTGGTTTAGGCCGCTGAAAAGTGATCTGTACACTCTCATGTTGTTCAAGGAAGTCGTGGCCTATAATATCATCCTCACAGAGGTTGTCAAGTATGTGTAGCTTGAAGTCTTTATAAGTGGAGCCTTACTCTTAATGTCAGCATTAACATGGCCTCGAGTATAACCAGTTAGGTTCTTGTTGGCCATAGATATAAGATTTGATGAGTGAAAAGTTCTAAATCTATACTTTTTGACAGCCGATGCAGAAATGTAGCTGTCCAAACTACCTGTATCGATGAGGGCATCAAGGGTAATGTTGTTAACTTGTATTTTCATTACAGCACGAGAAAACAAAAAAGCGGCTGTTATTGTATACGCTGCAGAATAGAGTTAGGTCTGTAAACTGTAGAAAGTTTTGATTTGCATACCTTTTTGTAGTGTCCCTTTTTACCGCATTTATTGCAAATTGTATCTTTAGCGGGGCATTGGCTACGAGAGTTGATAGAGCCTCCACAAAAGTAGCACTTGTCTTGAGCTGCAGCTAAGGTAACGGGTGCCGAATCAATCGTGTCCTTTACAGCAGAGCAAAGCGACAATTCGGACTGTATTGTTGTGCTTGTGGTGTTTGAAAAATTGTGGCTTGTTGCAAGTTATATTGTCACAGAATGTTTCTGTGCCATCTTCAGAGATCTAGCTACCTCCAATGACTTTGCGAGGTCCAGAGATGAGTACTCTAAAAGTCTCTGCCTAATCTCTGGTGATGACATGCCACTAATGAATGCGTCTCTGATGGCCTCGTTCTGGTTTTCGAGGGCAGTCACTGCTCTGAAATGGCAGTCTTTACTTAGTAATCTCAATCTTTGAATATACCTGTCAACATTCTGTCCTGTTTCCTGTTTACAATTGGATAGGAGATAGCGAGCATAAACCTTATTGGTTTGTTTGACATAGAGTCCGTTTAGTGTGTTTACAGCAGTTTCAAAGTCAGTACAGTCAGATACCAATTCATATACACCATGTGAGATAAAGTTACATAGTAGATCGAACTTCTCACCTTCTGACACAGCTAGTTTTAATGCGAATTTTTCGAATGTGTGAAGCCAGTGCTTCCAGATCCTTTGACTGTCCGGATCATAAGGATCCACCACCAATCTTTCAGGTTTTAGAAAACAATCCATACATAAAGTTTAAAGCACAATTAATCCACAATATTCTTGTTCAATAAATTGTAATAACCTTATAAAATGCTACAGGAAGACATGTCTTGAAGCTAGGCTTTATTAAACAAGAATGACAAAACAGTTCACAATAACACAGTACACACACACACACAAGCTGACCTGGACACCACGACATTTTGACACACTAGAACAGACCAGTTCACAACACACAACAAGAAACATAAATACACAATACATAAATAAATACATACACAAATACATACATACATACATACATACAACGTACAAACATACTTATATGTACATGCATACATGAATACAGACAGACATAAATACATACGTCTTACTTTGTGCCTTGTATTATAGATTACTGACATTCTGCTATTGCCATACTTCATAGATATGATATCTCGTTAAAGGACTATTTCTGGAATGTATTATTATTGAGTGTTTTTCTTACACGACTTAATAATTGGAGACTAATACAGTTACATATTTACAATGTCATTGTTCTAAGTAACGCAACAATATAACCGTAACATGGTTCCTATCTTTAGGAAGATGTCTGTTCACTAAAAACAATACTAATCAATGTCAGTGCAAAGTAGATTAAATGAACAATTTTAACATCATTTCTTAAACTAGAGATTTGTATCATTCAAGTCATCTAATTATTCAGGTTTAGAGAATAGCATCAATCAAAGAGCAATCGCTTTTCTCGAATTTAAAAATGCAAAATAAATATGAAGAGGCTTGTTCAAATATCTCAGTGTATATCAATTATAAAAATCGTATTGGCTTTTATATAAAACAGTGTGTGTGTTTTTTTTTTTTTGTTTGGGGTGGGGGGGGGGGGGTATTAGCTAGTGCTTCACCGCTCTTTTCTATAAAACTATTGAAGTGCATACAATATCAAATTGCATCATCTCCAGTTCTACATATTCAAACAGAATACTTTTGTTTAATACTTATATACAATGTGGTCCAAAAGTAGGTTTACTTATATCATGTAGTGTATTTTTGTGAAAATTCGACAGTAGAACAGCGGGAACGTCGTTACCTCTGTTTTAACATAAGCATAAACCATTCAATCTCTCTTTACCTTTTTTAAATCTATCCCTTAGTCTTATGGACCGTTGGTGCACCATGCAAGATTTGTCGACCATCTTTCTCCATTCCTCTCTGTGTTTTGCTTAGAACCTCTTTCAATGGAAGGCCTGTCCATTCTTTTATCTTGTCTTTTCATCGCTTCCTCTGTCTGCCTCTTCCTTTTTTTCTTTATACTGTTCCCTGACGGAAGGTCTTTGCGAGCCCCGAAGTAATATCTCCCTTCATCATTTCAACATTTGCACGTTTTATATTGGTATTGCTATTAAGTAACTTCAATTCTATAAAGGGTAGTTTAATAACTTTAAACCTACTTTTGGGCCACCCTTTATTAGATATTGTCAAGGCAGAGTCTACGTTTATTCTACAAGAGTACCAACAGAATGCCAGTGTCACTTCTTGCACTGAGGGACTTATTAGCTCTGTCGACAAGATAGTCTATAACACATCTATATACCTCTCCAGGTTTGATCAAAGCGTCAGATTCTTTGCTTATGATATAAGCAAGTCAGATGAAGAATTCCATACAGTAAGAATAGTTAACTCATTTTGGATAACTAAGTTTTATATATATTAAGCTTAGATGCAAATGGCTGGCCGAGTGGTAAAGAGCTTTGCTTCCGAAGATGGGCCCAGGAGTCGAATCTTTGCGAAAACTGGGAATTTTTTTTTTATTTTGTGATTTTAAATTTTCTTCTGAGTACATCTAAATGTTAAGGTACCAGATAGCTAAGTGAATCGGTAGGTCGTTGTGCTAGCCACATGACATCTCCTTTCATTGTCGGCCATAGAAAGAGATGACCATCATCTGGCCTATACATCGCATGGTCTGAAAATGATACTTTTATTTAAACAACTATTTTGAACCTTATTTAAGATGTATCTTATTAGGCGCCTCTATTATCTATTACCAGCAAGTTACCGTACTTGCTCTAAGCTTTTCTATTCTTTTTAATTTAAGAACACTTTATTGTTTCATGCCTAACCCTGATGCGCATATTACGAGTCAATAAATGATCGTATTTGTACCATTTAAAGGTATTCTAAATTTGACTTTAATTATTGTCTTTTCTCATAAGTTTATATTTCTTTAACTTTTATCATGAGATAAGCGTAGAAGACTTCGGATACAAATTAAAGAAACAGACACACAAAAACGAAACCTTTTAAGAAAGTTTGATAATTTAGTAAGACCTAGCTAACTCCACTCAGCACGGTTAAGTATTCCTTCTATTCTTAAGGATTACTAAGCAAGCGTAAGTCGCCGTTGGGACAAACAATGCATAAAGTCTGAAGTTCGTCTAGAATTACGATGTATAGAAATGTATGCGTAACAGTACTTCAAAACAACCATTATATGTATAGAAAGTAAAGTTCCCTCTGCAAACCTTGCAATCTATAGGGCAGATGATGTAACATATGTTTCTGTAACCTACGTTTAATGAGTTTGTCATGTGACCAGCACAACGACCAACCCCTAATATCGGCGAGTACTCAATAGAATTGGTTGGACTCAAGTCTTTACCAAGATTCAAACCTGAGACCGGGATTTAAACCAAGCATATAGTAAATGATTAAATTCAGAATTTTACCATAGTTGGCCTTTTGATGCGCTTTCTTATGCGCTTTGTATTTCGACATATTGGTCCAAGCTTATAAAGTCCCCGCAGCCTTCCTTTGTGCTTCTGCGGTTAAGATGTAATAATCTTTACTTCCAATGAAACGTGCGAGACTCCTCACTCAGTGGTATGCTACTACATTACTCTTCTTGCTTAAAATACCCAGAATGACAGAAAGATAAGTACACATTTCTTGTTTCATATGCTAGGACAAATTTGTACAAATACTCCTTATTCCCAGTGCTATTAGGGCATGGAATGGGATACCTGAGCCAGCCATGAAAACCAATGACTAGTCAAAATTTAAGTCATTGGTTAACATGCATGACTAGATTGACCTAAGATCACGCGTAGGACGTGATCATCTTCTTTTTAAAGTATTGTTTGTGCTTTATAAAAGATGAAATGATTACCCACATAAATGATTTCTATAAATACGTATTTATTTTATTATCGACAGGTATGTTTTCTGAAAATACCCAATCAATGTAACAGCTATGAGTACAACCATATTTGCTACTGTGAGCCCACATTTGACACTACAATCTACAATATGCTAGTGAACGTTACTTCTGAGAACTCGTACAAGATGTTGAGGTTTGCTGCGACATTGAATGATTACACCAAACTGTATTCAGAGCCAAAGAAACTTCCTCGAATTGTGGGTAAAGTGTCTTATTTTACGTCATTGTACTGGTAGAAAAAGAATGTCACATTAAAAGTTAAAACTATACACGTAGTAGGCTCTGTTGTGTTAACGATTGAGATCTATATACAGGACACTTTGTTCTGGGGCGTTTACTCTTTAAAAAATTTCTATAGTCTTCATGATTTCTTTCTGAGTTATGTAGGAGAAAATTGCTATGTGCATTTTTTTATTCATATATTTGGTGGTTCTCAAAATGTAGTTCGCGGACCCCTGGGGTCCACAGAAAGATGAAAATCGTAAACGATTAAAGTAACTTCTTCAATAAAGGCGAATTTTACCGATTTGATAATCTTAATAATAATCAACTGGCCCCGCACCGTATGTCTATCACTTATAATTCAATGAAGACCAAAGAACAATGTTTATATGATGGTGCAGACATTCTCAATGTTATAACAACTACATGAGCAGATTATCGAAGTATCAACAAATGAGGAAATAAAACCAATTTTTGAACACATTCTTGTTACAGGCTCAGAAATAAGTTTCGTATTTTATTAAAGGTCATTGCAATGACATTGTTTACTGCTTTCCAGGTCTCTTAATTGGTACAACATGGCTTCATTTCCGTAATAAACCTTATCACAGACACACACAAATAAAAAATGCTTTAAAAAAACAACAACAATGAAACATTTTTTTAACCCGCTCCCTTCTCCCCCGCCCACCCCTCCTCCTCCTGATACAAAATGCAGTTAAAGAAATGTATAAATCGACTAGAGTTAATAAATTATAATGACAGTCCTATACATCCTGACTTAGAAGAGAAAGTACGCAAAATACTCCCAAACGTCTGTTTATAAATTAAACTCTTTAATGAATAGACCCTTCATGCGGTGATATCCAGTGGCGTAGGTCTGTTCAAGATAAATATTATTTAAACAAAAAATCCAAACGTAAATTAATTTTTTACAAATAATTTAAAAAATTATAACGGTCAAACCAGAGTTTTCCCAGTGTGAAAAATCAGCTAGTAATTCTTTTTCATTAGAGCTGTTTTTAACTGCTGAATCATCCTAGTTTTTACCTCGACAATAACTTTTTGATTAGTAGCAGTCAGACTAGCAAACGATTCTTCCAAAAAAAACCAACATATAATATAAAGTGCCGGCCTTACAAATTGCTTTTGAGTTTAAAACCCCCTCCAAATTTATTTTATGATAAAACCCCCTCTTCAATATAAGACTAAAGCATACAACAATCACATATTCTATAAGCTTAGCCAAGAGGGGTTTTGAGTTGAAAATCCTCTTCCAGGGGACTTTAAGTTAAAACTTTAAAACCTCGTCTCGAGGAATTTGGTTTAAAAACCCCATTCAAGGGGAATTTGAAGCTAAAAACCACCACTTCAATATGAAATGAAACCAAACTACAGTCACAAAATTTTACGAGCGTAGAAAAGGGGGCTTTAAAATTAAAACCCCCTTCATATGGTTTTGAGTTTAACCCCATTCCCACATAGTGTGGAAGGGGGAATCCCCCAACGCCCATGACTAGTTAGTGATTTGGTAATTGTAAATTGGGGGGTCCACGCCAGGCGTAGAGCACAATTTTGGCAAATCCGTCAAATCGGCTCAAGATCGGCCCTGATAATACGGGTGCATAAAATGTTTATATACATAACAAAGCAAATTTTCAAGTCTAAAAGCATAATTAATTAACCTGTTTACACGTTCTTTTGTCTAACTTTAAACAGTCTATAGTGTGCTCTACGTTGTTAAAGATAATAAAATTATTTCTTTATGAAAACATATTGTTTCTTAAGAAAGAAAAAAATATTTATTTACAGTGCATGATTTAGTTTTAAAATACAGTAGTTATGGTGGGGCTCACTTTTTAAGAGACCTAAACAAGAAAGAAAATTATGGATAATATATAAAAACATATTAACTTCTTTTTTTAAAATTAGTTAAAGACTATGACTATGACTAAGTATCAAATGAAAATCATGGTAATGGCATATAATAATTGGAATTTTATTGGGCCTGAAAGCTTATATTCCTTTTCAATTGTAAATCCAGATGTGCTTATTGAGTCAATTTATTATTGAATTCACAGATAAGGCTAAATTCACCATGAGACTATTCATCAACAATGAAGAAATGGATGTCACCAACTGCTCTGCAACTGTCAACAGTTCTCAGCTGAACATAACTAGCAAATGTGTAGACACACCCTCACCTTGCTGGTTGGAAGCATTTGATACAATAAGAAACCAAAGCTTGCTTCAATCGGAACAATCATTAGAAGTTTTACATGAGTTCAGCAAGTCTACGCAAGAGGAGATAGAGCTTAGACAAAACGTCTGTCACCTGAAATACGTTGGTGTGGTTTATTGTACTATTCGAATAGGTAAGTTAGAGCAAAATACCTAAGAGGATGTTTACTATATAACTATGTTCTATATTTGGGAAGGCCTTGGCTTGTTATCCACTTAGGACAAGAAGTGGAAATCAGATATTATACGGACTTCTAAAAATAAACCTTCTGTATTTGTTTAAATAGATAATTAAAACGACAAAACTTTTATGACGTAGGCAGATTACTAGCTTCTTTAGTCAGACATCTTGGCTCTCAGACAGTATCCCGTATGTACGGCATAACTCTTCATACCATGTACAATAGACCTAAAAGGGAGATAACATACACAATTAGGTGAGTTAATGAAGGGGGTGCAACGTTCTATCAACAGTATTACCCAAACTTAAGTTATAATCATGCTCAGTGCGCTGTGGTCCAATCTCTTCTGTTTAACCCAGTGACGAGGTGAAGAACACCAAGAATTTTTGGATTCCCAGACCTGTTCTAATTTCCTTCTCGAGAGGTCTGACATGTATGCACTACGCTAAACAGCAGCGTTTCTGTCCAGGGCTTTTAAAAGAGAGGTCTGACATGTATGCACTACGCTAAACAGCAGGGTTTCTGTCCAGGGCTTTTAAAAGAGAGGTCTGACATGTATGCACTACGCTAAACAGCAGGGTTTCTGTCCAGGGCTTTTGCAAGAGAGGTTTGAGCCTCTGATGCCTTCACTGAAATAGAGTTTGAAAATGATGATTATAAACGCCAAGATTTAAACTGTATAGCTTTTGAGAAGCTGGTTTTCCCGTGAAAAGTTTTTTTTTTTTTTTAGTTTCAAATGTTTCTTCATAAATTAAAATTGTTCCATCCTAATCTCTATCTACCACATGACTGCATGGAATGTACACAAACTGGAATTGAACTTTATACTAACGCTAGATCAGTTGGAAGCAAATACAATAAGCCAGCCATTCAGTATAAAAGAGAATAGAGCACATACATTTGTAATTACGTAAGCTAGGAAAGATTCATTGTTACGTGTTCACAATGCTATGTATTAAGTTTCCTTTTTTTAAAAAAAAAAATCTCTTCCTATCTTATAAGTTACAGACGTTAAACAAAATAAGAAAATAATTATGACTTATGCCTAAATATGTATTTCATCTAAATCTGCCTGTTCATTGAAGACTAAACATCAATAATTTGCTGGTATTCCTTGCTGAGGAAAAAAAAAGTCATTACATGCTCAGATAGCATTGGGGAAGAAGAAGTACTTTTGTAAATCTGTCCTATCATAATGAATAAGAATCATGCCACATCTTTCTGTCATTTTGAATATTCTTTTTGGTGATTCTTTTTAGCATCTGTAAGCTGTGATTCAGTGTTTTATGTATTAGTATTGCTTTATTACCACATCTGTTTGTTAAAGATTAATTATTTGCATTGGTAAAACGATTTAATTTGAACAACTATGTGAGAGTTAATTAAAATAGTTTAAATCACTATGTCTAGATACATTTTTTGAATAAGAACAATTTTTCTTTGTTTTAAAAGAATACCAGGAAGAGTACCAGGTAAAGACTGTTGCTCTAATCGTCATTGTCACATCTATTACCGTGATAATCGCTTTAGGAGTATTAATAATTGTGTAAGTATTTGGAACGCTTTCATTGCATTTGACGATTCCTTCTTTATAAAATGTTACAATAAATTATAAAGTTAAATATAAATATATTTTATAGAAATAAAAAAAAAAGAAAACAAAAAAAAAACCACTATATCAAGTTATTGTGCTACCTGAAACATACAAAACTAAAGTTTATAATAAATTTCCTAACAGGAAATAAAACTACACAGTCTTCTTCTTATTATTATTATTACTATTTTATAATTATCTATGCGTTTTGTATTGGAGATGGTTCTTGCTACTTCATAAAAAGTAATCTGAAGGATGTTTATATTTTAATTTTTCTAAGGATTCCCAATGCCCGAAATTTTAGTCAAATAAAAACAGAATATATTCTATGAATAACTGTGGAGGTGGTGAAGAAGGACCGATATAAAAATATGTAAGAAAAAAATAGGTAGGCCTATATCGTGCGGGGTATTAGCTACTACAACAAAAAAAGATGAACTGTGAATGACGCCATATTGACAATGACTAATTGCAATTAGACGAGATTCTGCTACTACGCTCTTGCGCACACTCCATTGGCTTCCTTTGAAAGCGAGAATCGAATCCAAGGTGACCACACTCTGTCATCAGTGTATCTATAATAAAGAAATGCCCTTGTATCTTAGCGAACTGATCGCTCCATATATCACTCACAGAGCCCTGCGCTCAATGAACTCAACGCTTCTAGTGGTGCCACGTTTCAAAAGCTACGGTCTGCGGGCTTTTTCTGTGCACGGACCAAAGGTTTGGAACTCACTCCCCATTGATCTCAGACAGACAGATTAGTTTGTCGTTTCAGCTCTTGTTTTTATGTTTGTAATGTTATCACAGCGCCTTGAGCCTACATTGTGTTTGTTAACAGCGCTTTACAAATACAATTATTTCTATTAATTAATTAAATGCTTTAAAAAGTATATCGTAATACAAACTATATAAGGGATGAGGTGGTAAAGTGGTTAAGTGCTAAGCTTCTGAACCTGGGGTACTGGGTTCGAATCTCGGTGAAGAGTGGAATCCTGAATTTCGGAATTTTTAGGCCACCCCTAAGTCCAGCCAGCTGCAATGGGTACCTGACTTTAGTCGGGGAAAGTGAAGGCGGATGGTCGTTGTGCTGGCCACATGACATCCTGCTCGCCAACCTTTGAAATATATAAACAGATGACCTTAACATCATAGGCCCTATAGATAGCAAGGTATGAAAGGGGAACTTTAATTTACAAAGTATGTAGCATAGAATTTACAGTACTAAAAGGTGTCAGTAACTATCTGAAACCTTTTTCTTAAATGCATAGATAAGCAACACTTCTAATATTCTGTAAATCGGATACAACAAGAAGCTACCTATTTATAGTTATCTGCCAAAACTGAAAATCTAAATAAATTATAATTACTTCTCCTGTTATGTAAAGATGAACTGTTTTCTTTAATAGTCTAATGGACATGGTTGTTGTTTTATTATAACTAAATAACTCTCTAAATAAAGTATTAGTCCATAAAACATTTCTTTCAGAATCAAGAAAAGTAAGAATGGAGTACATAGTATATTCAGGTTCGTTTTTTTTTTTGTGTGTTTTTATTTATTTATTTCTTTTCTGAATTAAGGAGTTAAAATTTAGATGAGAAACGTAGTTCTAATTATAAACAAAGTCCTTAACTTTGTGTGACCTCATTATACACGTAAACACTGAGCACAAGGAGGTCGCAGAAGTCCATGGACTTGATAGTTTCTTGTAGATGGGATTCGGCAAGTGATTCTCCTGACTTTAAACATGTTTGTCCTTCCAGCATAGGAAGGGCTGTGGAAACAGCATTGTGTGATACAGATGTATCTAAAGGAGGTCCATTCTCTAATCGAAATTTTTCAAGTTAAACTTCGAGTTACTATTTCAGTCCTAGTCCTATGAATGCATCTGAATGATTTCACATATCTGTACGCTTTACCCAATAAAATTGTTTTTTTTCATTGTTTATGAAGCGAGCAAAAATTAATATTTGATTTCTTAATGGAAGAATGATATTCATATGTGATCTCATATTGTCTGTGAGTAATCGAATTGGACAGTTTGGGTTTATTATACTAGTAATGTAGATTTTGTATTTCGACTTCTCCTTAGAATTAGCAAGTAATAATGAAATGTACGCACAGGTGAGAGAAACACAGATATAGATATAACTAAATGAATGTATGTAAATAAAAGGGAAAAGAAAGGAGGATAAAAAACATTAGCAATTATACATAAAACACTGAACCATAATCTTCAAATACAAAAACGAAATATAATAAAATACTCAGAAAGACACAAAGATAAGTACATACGTCTCGTCCCATATGGTAAGACAAATTTGTACAAATACTCCTTTTTCCCTAGTGCTCTTAGAGCATGGAATGGGTTGCCTGAATCAGCCAGGGAAACCAATGTCTTGGCAGAATTTAAGTCATTGATTAATATGTATGACTAGATTGACATAGGGACGTAATAATTTATTTTTTTTTAAAGTAACGTCTGTAAGTTATAAGATAAGATATTGTTGACATGACTAATATTATTAACTTCTTTTTGATTACGCCATTCGAAAGAGTTTACATTATTCATTCCCAGGGTCACCACTTAATTAAAACCGGCTTAGCTTTTGTCATATCTATAATGTTTTCAACCATAATGAAATTAGTTTGCTTTAATATATATATATATATATATATATATATATATATATATATATATATATATATATATATATATGTATTGCTTAGTCATGCTATTTTTTGGTACTATTCCAGAAAAGGCAGGCCCGAGAAAGTGGAGACGGATACAATGTTAAACTCTGCAAGTTGCTAATGCTAAGATAATTGCTGTGTTGAACTTTCCAGGTTTGGCTTTCTACAGGGACCAGTGTAATTATGCACTATTACCGTATGTTTACCCAGATAATAGGGTAACATTGTAACATTCAGGATTGTGACGAAGCTTTTAGACACGTATATTAATGTGCTCTTTATACCACTAAACTTGTTACAAACAAACTCACGAATGCCGTTTAGGGTACTAGTTTTAATCGTTAAAACTTGTATCCATTTTTATTTATATAATTAGGTATGCTATAAATTTATATTTAAAGCTTCTCTAATTTTTTTTTGTATTTCGAACTGGACCAAAATAAGAAAAAGCTATAAAAATGTACGTAATTCTTCTAATTTATATTTATAACATCCGAATATTTTTAGCGGCCCCTAAATGGGTAATAGACGCTATTAGTTTGTGTGGTCTTTCTTTCCGTCAGTTCACCCGTCCGTCCGTCCTGTTTAGATCGCGTAAAGTAGAAAAGATATTGAAAATCAGACATCATGATATTTTAGACCTTTTATATTTCTCATGCAACGGCTATTTTTTTCTTTTCTCAAAGCGAAAAATTAAATTTTTTAAATCAACTATGTAAGCAGATTCTTTATAAAAATCACCATTATTCACTATTAATTGTAACAAACACTGGAGGCTATTTGGTAAGGGGGATAATAATTTACCATATTTTTAACGTATTTATGCAAACGATTTTAGATTGTTGCTAATTTTATTTTTACAAATATATTATAAAGTTATGTAAGTTCTGTCATACTACTAATAATAATAAGGCTTGTCTTCGAGTCCGAAGATTAATGAGGAATGCAGTATTTCCCGTGGCTGCGCAGCCCCAGCTTTGAACTACATATTTTGCCAAATCCAGGACAAGCATAGGCCTACTAACTACTAAATTCTATATAGAAAATTTCTATTCAATATGCATATGCGTGAAACAAAATTTATTTTAAATACCAATTAATAAGTAGTTTTCTCATATTATCACGTGAGCTGCACGGAGATGTTGTTTTTTTTTTTTTTTGAGGCTTCGAATAAGAGATTGACCCTTTACAAAACAACTAGATCCATTAGATAATCATTATATGACATTAGCTAAGCCAGGTTCACATCTAACTTCATCTTCACTTTCACCTATCCCTTGGTCTGCTGGACCTTTGAGGTACCACACAAAATCTGTCATCCCTCTTTTCCATTCATCTTTGTCATTTGCGTTTGACAGAATTTAATACCGATATTCTTGATGAAAATATTGAAACCTGCCTTTTTACCGGCCTGGGTGGACCACTTTAGGTGCCGATTTTAAGTTTGTGTTTCTACACAAACTGTCTTTATAACCTTGTTTTTTTTTTTAATAACTTACCTGTAACCTAAGTATTTTAATATCGCTTGCCAATGTTTTGATGTGGAATTAAAGTTAATATTCAGTTAAGTATAGGATTGTACTTACTTTTGGCAGGATCACACGCTTTAAAAGGACAAGAAATAGCTATCTCTTTTTTAGGTTAACACGAGTAATAGACCTAGATCCAGATCTTAAAGAAATGTATATATATACTTTGCGTTTAAAGAATATCTCTCTGTAAATAAAGAGCGGATCCTCTTTTTGTCAATGGACCTCATTCACCAATCGTAAATAAACATCATTTGTGCTTCTCTATCTCGTCTATACACATTACGATCTTATTTAATCAGCAATGGCTATCACGTGACAGTTTTTTTTCGTAGTTTTATCAATATAATCGCGAGACACTTCATTTTGGTGAATGAGGTCCATTCCGTTAGTTGGAAAATGTACTGTTAGATAATCCCCAACAGCTTTAAATCAATATTTTATATTTTTGTAATTATAACAAATCTACGAATCTGTCCACAGTTAATACCAATTACAGGTACCTGCATGGTTAGAACTGCGAGCATTGTGTATACATCTATAAAGCCCTCAATGTTCATATATAACATTATACGTGTCTCATAGGAAATCAAATCGTTTACGAAGTTTCCCGTGACAGTTTTCGTAATTTCTTTTTAATGATATTCTTGAGATGCCGGCGAGCGCTAATTTCAAAGTATTTTATTTTGAATAGTTTTTTTTTTCTAAAAAGAGCAACGCTCATGCTTCTAGCTTGCTCAGTGCGTTACGTCAGTGGCGTAGCTATGAATGAGGTAGTTCCGGATCTCTTCTCAGTCACGTGGGTGTGTTGTTTACATTAATGACCTCATCGATTTAACTGTAATTTAAACATGAAAATAGTCTAGATCTAGACATCTTAAAGTCATAAAAAGTATGTTACAATAATTCACTAATTTTCATGATTATTTAGTAGGTCTACTAGATCTAGGTTAGCACTAGAACTAGATCTACATCTTATCATAGGAAGATACTGCACAACTGGTTGCCTAGAGAGTTTCATCTACACAAAACTTTACTTTATGTATTAATAACCTTTCAAAGTGTCTTGCGCCAGTATTTTGGTGAATTTATTTATTTTGGCTTCATACACGAACCGATGCTGTACAAGTATGGACGTCACCACCTAACTTATTTTTAGCGTCCCCCGAAAGGGGAAAAGACGCTATTAGTTTTGTGTAAAATGTCTGTCCGTTTGTCCGTCCGTCCCGTTTAGATCTCGTAAACTAGAAAAGATAGTGAAAACCCGACATCACAGTATTTTAGACCATTCAAAGTTCTGATGCATCTCTTTATTTTTCTGAAAGCGAAAAATCTAATTTTTTAAATCACTTATGCAAGCAGATTTTTAAAGAGAAAAAGCTATTTAGTATGCATTATAAGTTAGACCTAATTTAAAACGAATAGTAATCTTGTAAACTGCATTTTCTTATCCCACATTGCGAATGTCCATTTATCCAGTACTTCAAGTATCTAAATTAGAGATTGAGCCTTTTCAAAACAATTACATCAATAATAAGACTTCAGTAAGCCAGGGGAGGCGCGGTTGTTGAGCGGTCCCGGGTTCGAATCCTTTTGAAAACTGGGATTTTCAACTTCGGAGTCCACCCAGCTCTAATGAGTACCTGACATTAGTTGGGAAAAAGTAAAGGCGGTTGGTCGTTGTGCTGGCTACATGACACCCTCGTTAACCGTAGGCCACTAAAACTTTACATCATCTGCTCTATAGACCACAAGGTCTGAAAGGGGAACTAGTTAGGCCAGGCTAAAATTTAACATTGCATTCACTTGCACCTATCCTTTGATCTGCTGGACCGTTAGGGCACTACACAAGATCTGTTAACCTTCATTATCCATTCTTTTCTCTCATTTGTCTTTGATATAATTTCATTCGGATGTTCTTTCTGAAAATATTGAAGCCTGCCTGGGTGGACCACTTCGGGGGCCGATTTTGAGTTTGTGTTTCCACACAAACTGTCTTTGTAACCTTGTTGTTGTTTTTTTTTGTTATGTTTCTTTTTTCACATCGTGCATGCAATAATTTCATCTAGTCTTGGTAAACGTCTTCTGGTTATTATTTCTACACCCAGTGAGATGTATTATCAATAGTAACACTTAAAAGTTTACACTTGAATGTTATTCATTGTTCGCTAACCAATTATCAGAGTGTTAGTGTTACTTAACATTCATGACCAAATTATACAAATATTTATGTAGATTGTGAATATAATATTACTTTTTTTTTTTTTATCTATCACATACGTGCAGGTTGCATTTGATGCTAATGCTAATGTGTCCAGGAAACATGCATGCATTTACATATAGATCTTTTTATTTAGATTTTATTATTTTTTTTATGCAATAAATGACATCATGTTTAGACATGAAGATTATTCATATAAGATATTCTAGTCTTAATATATTTTTGTGGTCTGGCATTCTTTTTTTTTCTCCTCATTTGTTTATTACCAATCGCTGTTTGTATCTATGATTTTGCTTTTTGTATTGTGAATGAATAGATTGTTTTTAATGCATATTAAATTATTTGTGGATGGCAGTATTCTGCTAATAGCAGCTAATTTTGTGTCAATGTTTACGTACATCTAGAAACACTAATTTTTTAGCGGCTTCAGCAAGGGGAAAAACCGCGATTAGGTTTGTGCAAAATTTCTGCCATCCCCCGTCGTCCAGCGGGAGGTTTGGAAAACGAAGATAAATATCTTTCACTTTGAAGGAACATCCGAAACATGTACAACCGAAAAAGAACAACATTTTTTTTTACAACAGCATATGACTCTTTGAAACATTATTACTTTTGACAATCAAAATTAAATCACGTCTTGAATATTCCTTGCGAATAGGCAGATCCGACAGGGATCCGACAGGGACCGCCTCTGTGTTTGTGTGAAAACACAAACTCTCATTGTAATCTTACAATTTATAATAAAGTACTTCCCGGCCATTTAGTGTATTAGTTACTACAAACTTGTTTGGGCATTGTTCCAGGTGCTTCCTTTCAGTAAGAACGATACTGGGAGTGATTTCTTTGTCGTTATTTAAGTATAAACGAGTTATATCCCTTGGCTTATAAATTGCCCAGGGTATGAGTGTGACCACTAGAGCTGTACGTGAGGTGAACTGAGAGTTTGTTGCATGACAGGAGAAGTTTGTCCTTATCTTGGAGTAGAAGCAGATGTCTATACTCTGTCACAGAACGTTTTATATATTGAAATAAACTAGTACTTTCGTGAATGTTGGAGTTTTTTGGCTTACTTTAGTAGTATATTTAGTAAAGTGTGTGTATATTATTGTTCCACACTGCTTATTCGTAAGTTCCTTGCCATATTAGTTTCTAAGTTACTAGCTGTTAGGACACCAGACTCTTCAAAATAATAATACACTCTCAGGTTTTATTCTAGCAATACTTTCATATTATAACAATTTATGTAAACATCGGCATTTCATCTCTCTTCCTGTCACTTTCTCTCGGCTTCCTCCTTTTAACATCCCTTCCGTTCATTACACAAATTCGCAATTTAATTCATGCACACCGTGCTACGCTACGACCGTAACACTAGCCCTAGTCTGGGTATTACTGATCTGCTGGATTTTATTTAGATCTATATTAAACATTGCAAATCTTCCATTCACATGCCTTCATTTTACCACAAAAATAAAAATACAGTTTTAATGGGATTACCCGTACAGCCGACATATTCATATCAAATATAAAGTACTTTGAAAACGGGTTTATCGGATTTGTTAAAAAGCTTCGTTCTACAATAGCGATAAATTTAATTATATATATATATATATATATATATATATATATATATATATATATATATATATATATATATATATATATATATATATATTTATTCCCATCTCACATCTATGGAAGGGGTATTAAAAATACATTACTGTCTGCGCCATGATCTAATGAACATTTATGAATATTTATGTCAAATCTTATCAAGATTGATCTAACAGTTTTGATTTCTATGCGTTACATACATAGGTACACACATACATACCTACATAGACTTACATACATATCCTTACATTCAATTATATATATATACATGTATATATATATATTGGATGAGAAACAAATAATAGATAAAGAGTTACGTTTCAGCCCAGAACAACAAGAGTTAATTTTTAAAAGAGTTTAATGACATAATATGTGTAATTGTCACAGTCTTAGTTGACATTGCATGATCTAAAGTTCACGTCATGTTAATAGTTTAAAAGACACGTGGAATTCCTGATGTAGAAAACAGGAAGTAGAATGAATAAAGTTGACTTTGAGGTCAGTCAGTCAAGTCGAGCAGACAAGTGAAGTCAAGTTAGAAGTCAAGTGTTATTCTTTGGACCGAGTGGTCAAGTATATTTTAGTCCGGGATGGACAGTATCGACTTAGAAAAGTCTGTAGTAATTTCAGTTAGAAAGTAACTTGTGGGCAGTTGTTGCCAGTGGTCTTTTGAGACATGTATTAGTTAATCTATATTTCTACACAGAGTTGCCCGCTGAGATGCGGACGTGATTTGTTGTTAACGTATTGGATACTTTTGATACCGCTGTTATGCGGATAGGATTATTATTTCTTGACTTGTAGCACTAACAAGGAGTGCAGTATATTGTTATTATTATAGTAAAATAAACTTCATGTTGTCTGCTGAACGGACTTGAGTCAGTCGTATAGTGTTTGTCTTGTCACGTGTCTAGAGTACTTCAGGAAGTAAGAACTCAGTATTACACCATTCAACGTTCATTAACAGTAATGATTAATTATTATGAGTTTACCAAAGCATACTAGCAAAAATTATTCATTCCAATATACAAGAACTTCATAAACAAACATCACAACATGTCCTAACAGATAGTGGTACAACACGCCGCACAATTACTAATAAAACAAAAAAAAAGAACAAAGTAAATTGAAAAAAGAAAGTTTTCATACTAACTCTATTCATGTTGCACATTCATGGACAAAAACAGATGGAAACAAGTGGAAACAAGAATAATATTACAAAATACTTCCTTTTGAAGATAATACCTTCTTTATACAAAACATGGAGCGATTATTTTACTAAAAAGAACGAATGAATCTAAGATTTAAATAAAAAAGGAACTATAAAAAGAAATACAATTAAATTTGGCTAGAGAACTAGAACAAATGTATTTTGAGCCGACTTTATGTCTTTGGATATTTCCGCATTTATTCAAGAGTTCAGAAGCATTTTGCTCATCTAAAGGACTATCATTAAAATAGAAAAAAAATTAATACCATTATACTGTAATGATCTTTTTGTTCATTTAAGAGAAAACACTTTGTAGCATTATGTCCTGGAATACTAGAATGTAAAAAGTAAAGTTTTCCTTTCAGGCCATGCGGTCTATAAGGCAGACGATGTTAAGGTCATTTATTTCTTCGGCCAATGGTTAACGATCAGGGTGTCATGTGGCCAGCACAACGACCAACAGCCTTTACTTTCCCCAACTAAATTCAGGTACACATTAGAGATGGATGCACTCAGGGGCGCCCTAAAAATCCCGAGATTCAAAATCCCAGTCTTTACCGAGATTCGAACCCAAGGACCCCAGGTTCAGAAACAAAGCCCTTATCCCTTAGGCACCATGACCCCCCCCCTCTCGAAACACTACAGCAAAAAATCTGCAGATCTTAAAGAGCTCTAATAAACATGCTTATTTTGAAAAGTCTTAAAATATTTAAGAAATAAAGCTTGTCTTCGAGTCCTAAGAGTAGTGAGGATTGTAGTATTTTCCGTGGCTGCGCAGCCCCAACTGTGACCTACATATTTTGCCACATCCAGGGCAAGCAGGTTGTCGTTTTAGATTTTCTTTTCGCCTTCTGCGTCTGTCCTCAGCAGCGGATTTTCTTTTGGTCTCAAATGTGTATCCCCCGGTCTTTGTGACTGACCTCCAGCTGTCTCGTTCTGAGGCCGCACTCAACCAGGTGCTCTCCTCCATGTTAGCCAGGGCAAGTTGGCGCCTAAGCTGGTCTTTGAAACATTTCTGTGGGGTTCCTATGTTACGTATACTAAGTTTTAGCTCATAAAAAAAGACTGCTTTTGGCATACGTTCGTCTTCCATACAGGATACGTGCCCTGCCCAGCATGGCTGTGGGACCATAAGAAGTCATTCTTTACTGTCCATACCGGCGTTCGTAAGGACATCGCTGTTTGTAGCGCGGTCTTGACACCGTACGTCCATGATGGAGCGCAAGCATCTTTGGTGAAAGTGCTCAAGTAGTCTTAATTGATTTCTGTAGAGTGTCCATGTTTCAGATCCATATATAAGGGTTGAGAGAACCACTGCCTGGTAGATATTGATTTTGTAGTCAGGCGGAAAATATATAATAAAAATATGTATATAAACCAGGTTGTCAAAAAATAAAATCACTTTAGACTATGTATGAGTCCGTTTTTGTTTTTTTTTAGTTGAAACTAAATCTAAAAAACGAATAATTGAAGCAAATAACTATAAAATCGTTGCGCACTTTAGGCCAGTGCATTTCGCACATTGAACACATCCACAAAGAGAAGTTTTATATCTCCCATTTAAGGAACGTCTGGCATTCCTAACCTAGTAATTATAAAAAAGATTTGTTTTATGCTGACTTACAACTGGGTTGAGACAGTACTATTTTATGATGACTCAATATTTAGAAACTTATGATTGGTTTGAAAAAGTACCACTTGATGATGACTCAGTATTTATAAACTTATGATAGATTTGAAAAAGTACATCTTTATGATGACTCAGTATTTATAAACTTATGATGGGTTTGAAAAAGTACCACTTGATGATGACACAGTATTTATAAACTTATGATGGGTTTGAAAAATACAACTTGATGATGACTCAGTATTTATAAACTTATGACTGGTTTGAAAAATACAACTTGATGATGACTCAGTATTTATAAACTTATGATGGGTTTGAAAAATACAACTTGATGATGACTCAGTATTTATAAACTTATGATGGGTTTGAAAAATACAACTTGATGATGACTCAGTATTTATAAACTTATGACTGGTTTGAAAAAGTACATCTTTATGATGACTCAGTATTTATAAACTTATGATGGGTTTGAAAAAGTACAACTTGATGATGACTCAGTATTTATAAACTTATGACTGGTTTGAAAAATACAACTTGTTGATGATTCGATATGAACGACATGAACAGAGACCTCATTGTGTGTATTGTTAACCACAGCGTGCTTGGAATACCAACACGGTAACAGTCGTCTACAGAAAGGTTTAGGTCTAGTTGCCTTTACTGTCATGACTCTCTCCAAGTCTTCCAGTGTGTGGGCTAGTTCTCTCCCATTGGTTTCTGGGAGATTCAGTATAGTGAAAGGCACAACAAGACACAACAGACCGATGATCGTGGTTGGGACCAATGGGAGACGTCTGCTCTGAAATAAGAACATGAGATGATTTTATTAAAATTCTCACATTTCTAGGCTCAATTAAGTTGAATTAGATTTGATTTTACAGTCGAGTGTAAGTAAGTAGGGGTCACGGGCAGAAGTTATTTGGAGATCCCTATATAATATCAGATGCTTTAATCAAAAATATTTTTAATAAAATTTAATAAGTTTATCTAAAAGAGTGTCATAATTTTTATTAAGAATTTAAGTAGCTGTAAATTTAATAGCAATAGTTTTTTTTGTTGTTTATTTAATTACGTATTTAATATGCATTAAGTTGTGTATTTGTTTGTTATTTTATTATAAAACGCCCACACCCTTTTCTTCCATTTTAAGGATTGGTAACCAGGACGGCGCAAAGCCTCCATTGCTTAAATGTATTCCACTAGCTTACCCACCTACCTTTCCACTAGCTTACCCACCTACCTGTCAACTAGCTTACCCACATACCAGTCCACTAGATTACCCACCTACCTGTCCACTAGCTTACCCACCTACCTGTCCAATAGCTTACCCACCTACCTGTCCACTAGCTTACCCATCTACCTGTCCACTAGCTTACCCGACTACCTGTCCAATAGCTTACCCACCTACCTGTCCACTAGCTTACCCACCTAGCTGTCCAATAGCTTACCCACCTAGCTGTCCACTAGCTTACCCACCTACCTGTCCACTAGCTTACCCACCTACCTGTCCACTAGCTTACCCACCTACCAGTGATCTAGCGTAGGGTGCTATCATTGAGCCAAAATAAGTTCCAACACCAGCTATTCCACAGCCTGTATTCCTTAAATAAAAAAGCAAGACAACATTTTTTATTTTTAACGCAATCATTGTTTTCTTCAGAGTTTTTTTTTAGAATTGTTTTTGTAAACCTAATAATTTTTTTTTAAAGGTTACTATAGAGTTTAAGAGAACGTGTCTTCACACACGGGTAAAAAAAGGATAAAAAATCTGGGACAATCCAAAAGATTTTGAGACATTATTTCCTTTTTCTCCCGTCAGCTGGGCCAAACTATGAGCCATACAGACAATGTGTCTGTTCTAGCATTGTGAATACTGTCGAGGAAGATGAGGGGTGTAACAAGTGATTCCAGACTTCGCGGACTTTTTTTTTACCTGTCCCTGCATATTTTTTTTTATTTCTATTGTTTTGGATCGTTCATAGGGCATAATGAAAGTGTCAGTAACTGTCCATATATAAGAGTTGCCTGGGTGGTTGTGTAGTTCGTTGCCCAGCTGGTTGGATCGCTTGCAACTCCAAGCTCTAGTTCAGTCTTTTAACTACAGGAACATGTTAACGTCTAAGAGAGGAGCAATAACACACTCTCCAAGGAGGCTCAACTCGTATATATAATTGATAAGGGACTTGATTAAACTATATAACCTATTTAAAAGTAGTACCTATGTGAATCATAAGATCAATTCACAAACATAGTGAGTGTTTAACACGGACTCTCTATCTTCAACAGGAAAAACGTTCGTATTCTAGCAACTCTCTACTAACTCTCAAAATCTTCTGTCAACAACTCTCTCTATATCTCCAGTCTCTGACTTCGATTATGACTAATTCTCTCATAGCCCAGTCAACAACTCTCTCTATATCTCCAATCTCTGACTTCGACTAGGACTAATTCTCTCATAGCCCAGTCAACAACTCTCTCTATATCTCCAGTCTCTGACTTCGACTGTGACTAATTCTCTCAGAGCCCAGTCAACAACTCTCTCTATATCCAGTCTCTGACTCCGACTCTGACTAACTCTCTCAGAGCCCAGTCACCAACTCTGTGACAATATCCGCACTTCAACTAACTTCAAATTTTAACACATTCACATGAACATTCTGACCAGGATCGCATCGCCTCGTGATAGCCAAAGTCAACATTTTAACAGTAAAACTCTCAATGTATCCCTACCATGAAAACACAACAACATGGTTTGTAACAGCTCCCTTGCTGCTGTAGATCTTGGTGGATCAAAGTGTTTTTAAACATTTTCTAGATTGAAAAAAAATATACTAAAAATTGATATTTACAGAAAGCTTCAAATATTTTTTAAAAGTATAAAACAAGAAAAGGATAACCAAAAAGACTAACCTCACCGACGTTGGAAATAGTTCTGTAACATACAAAACAACAGATGAGTAACTGACAGAGAAAGCCAATCTTCCAATCAAAGATGTAACAAGAGAAACCCAGTAGCGACCAGGGATGTTATCTGTAAGACAGCAACGTACAATTTTAAATTAGGCGATTTACTTTTTAATTCGAGTGTCTCCACTAGCTTGTAGTTCTGCAGTCGAGGTTCAAGTATAAAGTCAAAGTCAAAGACTCAAACAATGTGAAATAGGTCATGCTTACATATAAAAGAAGAGTGCGCAATGAAATAATGACTATTAATTCAAAAATTGAAACATAGTAGTCTCAAGTTAAAGGCAGATGACAAGTTGTTCAGTTGCAATGCATTATACCCTCAGAAGTAATAATAAATACAAGCGTGGTTCAAGTCCTCAATTAATTCAACTCTCAAAAGAACATAACGCAGAACAAATAAAAAATATAGATTTAAAACACCACAATCAATAAAAGTAAACCATCTGCAATAAATAAGCTCACTGATCCTAATAAAAATATAAGCAATAAATATAATTATTAGTCCTATTTACCTTCTACCTTATACCTTTACATCGAGGCAAAACGTCACGGTACACCTGAAAATTAACGTATGACGTGGTAACAAACTATTAGTCTCCACTGACCACAGGTTGTTTCGTCACAGGTGAATGTTCAAGCCTACTATGACAATTAGTCTCGATTTAACACTGAGGGAATTCATTTAACGCGTGCCCTCCCATTATTTTTACTTTTTCTATTTTACTTTGGCTTCTAGGAAATTAGGACTTAAACAAAATGCAGACTTTAGAAGTGTGCTGTGTCAAATTAGAAGCCAGTGTAATGTTCAAGCCACATCATGACGCCGTAAACACAACGTTTATCAAAGAAAATGGACGGAACAACAAAAAAGCTTCCAATGAACTTTTGAAGTACTTAGTAGGGTATACTAGTTGCAAGTTGCATACTAGTTCATAGACTCATGGGCGAAGCTAGGGGGGAGTTTCAACTTCCCCCCCCCCCCAGAATCTCACGGAAATGAGCTTAGCCAAGAGAGTTTTGAAGTTAAAACCTCTCCAAAAAAAAAAAATAAATACAGTAAATAATTTCGATGTGCGCAGCCAATGGGCTTATTAAGGCTAAGACCCCACGACCAATACAAAGAAAAAATCTGCAGTCACTTAATTCAATGAGAATAGCCGAAAGGTTTTTTTTTTTTAACCTCCCCCCTCCAATAATAAACTCATGCTCAAATATAGTTACCAATCTTATATAGTTCGTCCATCGTGGTTCGATGATGACCACTTTATCATCCAGGCTGCTGAGGGCTTTGCACTAGGGTTTTATGCCTCCTCATGTGGCTGGTGAGACCTATGTGAGCTCGTAAATGTTCGGCTACACACTGGGCAGGTTATTCGAGCTGGAGCTAGTGTCGTTTGTCTTGCTTTTCTTTTATGGCGTTTTTCTTCTCCCAGCGTTGTTCTTTTTTCCTCAGCAACCTGTGCGCCAGTTTTCACAGTGCGACGCCATGATGCTCTGTCATGTGCCTCTGTCTCCCAGGTGCCTGGGTCTATGCTGAACGCCTTCAGAGAAGCTTTGAGGGTGTCCCTGAAGCGCTTTCTTTGACCACCTTGCGAGCGCTTTCCTTCTCTTAGTTGGCCATACGAGTCGTTTAGGGATGCGGTGGTCTTCCATTCTGTAGACGTGACCTGCCCATCGCAGCTGGGACTGCATCAGGATTGTGTGGATGCTTTGCAGACACGCTCTTGTAGAGCAATGTAGTGAGGATGACGGCTCTATAGACCCCTAGCTTTGTGTTTGTGGTGACTTACCAATCTTATCATTCACTGGACATCATTAATAAAGTGCATGATGGCAGATCTGACCTTAGACTTACAATGTTTTAGTAACAGAGTAGCAGTATAATAGACTTATAATGTTTTAGTAACAGAGTAACAGTATAATAGACTTATAATGTTTTACTAACAGAGTAGCAGTATAATAGACTTAAAATGTTTTAGTAACAGGGTAGCAGTATAATAGACTGCCAATGTTTTAGTAACAGAGTAGCAGTATAATAGACTTACAATGTTTTAGTAACAGAGTAGTAGTATAATAGACTTACAATTTTTTAGTAACAAAGTAGCAGAATAATTCACTGTAGATACTTCAGAATATGCATTTTTTAAGTTTATAATACCACAAATAATGCTTGGCGCAAGGGCTGCAGCTCGGGCCACACTGGGGGACCTCTGACCCCCTACCAGCAAGGGCGGGGTTTCCACTGTTTTTCCACTAACTCAAGGAATAATTTCGAAGAGTAAATAAAAACGTCGGAAAGAATGAAGGATCAAAATGAACACACAAGATGTACACATAATCACACACACACATATATATATATATATATATATATATATATATATATATATATATATATATATATATATATATATATATATATATATGGCATTCGTTTTTGCCATTTTGTTTACGGAATTAATGGTGAATATTACTGAAATATAAAAATGATAAATATTAGCAAAATGTGACCATCACTGCTGTTCATGTGTAGTATCACCAGAGAATGCCGACCACGTCCGCCAAAACTGCTCTCTTTACCAAGAGGCCCGTATAAGACATTGGCCCCAAATCACCCCAATAGAAAGAAAACTATATGGAGAGCTCCCTGATTTGGAAACCACTGCGCAGTTCATCTCATTTATTGGTCTAGTCATCTGAACACTCCAACATAACAATGAGAACGAAGAAGAAGAAAAAAAAACTGCTGTTCACAAACGATATTTAAAGTATATGCTAATGTATGTATGATTTTGTGCTAAGCGAAAACTAGCTTGAAAAAAGATACACTGATTTAAATGTCGACTGTGAAGTTTCTGAAGCATGCAATAGTTTAGGTATTAGCTAAGTTTACCTTACCAGACAATGGGGTGTTCGAGAGAACTGTTGATAACAATAACAAGACTCCCGCAAGGATTTGAAAAATGTAAATACATTTCTTTCTTCCTATCCTGCAATATATATATATATATATGAGAAAAGAGAGATGCCGAAGAGGGCAGACAGAGAGAAAAAGAGATTCAAACTGAAAGAAACAGTAATAGAAAAATTGAGAGAGAAACAGAGTGAGGGAGAGAAAGAAAGATAATCTGAAAAAGATTGTAAGATAAAGATTTAGTTAATAAAACAAAATTAATTAATTACGATTATCTAAATAGTTAATTTTTTCGGTGTTTGTTAATTCAAGGGTTGTCATTGTCAGTGAATAATTATGCAAAGTTTCATCTTCATCAAAAAATGCAATGTGGTAGAAATGACGTGTTCACTATTTAACCCCTGACATACGAATTGAGCTAATATAAGCTTTGTAAAAAGAAAATAAGACATTTTTCCGATATAAATAATTTCCTGTGCAATTTAATATGTAGAGGTTCGATCAGTTCACTTTTTATTGCTAAAACATTTTTTTTAGAATATTTACCAAATTTCTACTATATTGCTACTGCGCATGAACCTTTTTTTTATCACTTCCGATACATACTATTTCCTTTTCCTTGTTAAGACTATTTGAAATTGTGGAGCTTGGGAAAGGTGGCAGTAGGTTGTTTTATTGCTCTGGAGTAAAAAGAAAATGACTTCATAGTGAAAATTAAAGATTAAAAACTGTTTTAGATATATTTTCTTTGATCTGCTCGAGCCTTCCATCAGCTCGATCGAGCTTAGTAACTATATTTATATTTTTAAAAACCTGTACTATTTGAATGTACAAGAACGCACTAAAGTGCCACCTGTTTTAAGGAGTAAGATTTGGTATTGACAAATGTTTATTTATATTTTATTTATCCATTAATGAAGATAGACTAGTTCAAATAGAAGAAAAGGTTCTGACCTGTTTATTAAAAAAGAAAATAAAACAGTTGCCGGAAACTCCGTTACAACGCCCAGAACAAATCCAAGGTAAAAATCTTCCCTTAAATTGGGTGACATCATCAGGAGACCTTCGTAGACCATAGTTACCGTAAAGCTGGAATGAATAGGGTTAAAGTTCAGTAAGCTCTCAATTGTGTAAGCTATTTATCTGATAGTGTTATTATGGCTGGGAAAGGATTACCAGCACCATAAACACATTTTTTTTTAAAAATCAGAACTACTTAAGCGCTATTCGTTCAGCCTTATTAAACTTGGTTAATTATTATTATCTTTTTTTTTTTTTGTTTTTTATCATCAACCCGCTATAGGCTTGAACTAAGCTGTGATCATCTATCTTCAATTCTGAAGGAACTTCCAAAACATAAAAAAAAAACAAGCTGAAACGATAAGAATGTTTCTATAAATGAGATATATATTTGTTTTCTATAGTCTGAAATGTTGGATCACCTTAGAAAGCTTGAGATCAAAGTCAATTTCAGCAAATGTCTGTTTTTCAAGAAAACCATCACATGATCTTCTTGCTTTGCCTTCTTCGTACCATCACCACTTTGACCAGCACCTGACAACTTCAGAAAATTTTACACGTATAGTATGAAAGATTTAAAGGAACATTATTTTAAATTATTTTGGCAAAAGATATAACAGTCAGATAGGCATAAAAAAAAGTCTCACTATTAGGTTCTACAGTGTCTTTAGTTGTTTTACACATATATTGTATTACATATAAGGCAGGCAACTCAAAGAAGTTTTACAGTAAATAAATAAGTGTTTCTATTCACTAGGACAAACACATAACAGCCTTTTATATTCCAAGAGTCTTGTTTCAAACTCTACCAGTCCTTTCCCCAGCAAACCTGAATACAGACCAACGACAGTCTTCCCGGCTTCGCTCCAGTCCCTACAACAGTCTTCAGGCAGCACAGAGGACGGCTCCTTTGTTCCTTACAGTTCCTACAATTCCAAATCTCTTAATGCCAATGTAAACACAGTTCTCTCTTCTATCCCAGCGTCTCCTGTTCTTGTCCAATAGTGCGCTCGTACGCACCTCAACCATAACAATATATTAATGAACAATAAATGTAATAATTAGAATTTCTACAGGAAATATAGGAAATAATTTATTTTTAGGGGGAGGAGGAAATAGTAGATGGAGAAGTGTGTTTGTTAGTAAGTAGTATTGCTCTTAGGAAATTGTATTTCATATTTTTTAAAATACCGAAAGTGCCGATGTGTGTTCGTATAATAGTTTCAATTGAAAATATTCGCAGATCTAATTCACATCTATACAAAAGAAGTAAGTGATTACTGTAACAGTAAAAAATTTAACCTAACCACATAATTCAAAACAAAACATATAATTGACCTTCATGTTTATATTGTTATTGAAGGTGTTTTTACCACTTTGTGCCGACGTTTCGGCCGGACAGAACTAAATCGCTGGCTGGTTGTGACCCGCAAGACGTATTTTGGGCATCACTACAATAGACTTAATATATAGCAATAGATAGCCCAGACTAACATTTATGTTTAGTGCCATGGTCTCACATCAGTTATCACCTTGATAAACATCATTCATCTTTTAAAGTGCTCCCTCATTGAGTTGCCTCCCTTTACTTCGTCACATTATCTATCTATCTATCTATCTATTTATCTATCTATCTATCTATCTATCTATCTATCTATCTATCTATTTATTTATTTATCTAACTATCTACCTATCTATCTATCTATCTTTTTATCTATCTATCTATCTATGATAATCCATTTATCTATCTTCGATTTCGAAGATTAAGGATTATTTCAGTAAGTACTCAAACCTAGTCACATCAAAAGCAGACAAAGTCCTTGACCGCCACAGTTCTATTTATGATTTTATTTCGACTTCTGAGAACTCTCTCTCTCTCTCTGTCTCTGCCTGTTATTTTCTTGTATGCCAAATAGGGCACAATGGCGTCTGAATTTATTTTTATAGCGCTTCTGGGAGGTACTTCCATTACACTGTTCTACTAAAAAGAAAGTTTGCCTTTTGCATGTAATTGTCCACCATGCCTTATAAGTGTCCAACTCAGAGCAGCTGTCGAATGTAAAGTAAGGTATCTAGGTGAGCATCACCAGCCTCAAGCAGGACATCATCATTTATAAGGTAGTCTTGTCACTTACTAGTATTTAATTCTAGCTGATATTTACAATTATATATATATATATGTTTTATATATATATATATAAAAGGTATAACTTTATATTAATACACTAGAAGCAGAAACATAGGGTGAAACTATTTTGAATGTTACCTGAGTATCAGGGCTAGCATAACTTTCAAATTGGACAAAGTTGTTCTTTAGAATATTCGAAACGTTTTCATAGTTGACCTTATTGATTCTGGCGATTTTCTGCAGTAAAACTTCAGCTTCTTTTAACTTGTTGGCAGCGAACAACCAAGGCAATGATTCATCTGTTACCCTGATCAATTACAAAAGGCTGAATAAATAGATTTTCAGAAAAAAAACAACCTTTTAAAGACATTTTATAAAAGAATATGCAGATAGAAAGTAAAAAACTAAAGTTGCCATTTCGGACTTTGCGATGTATAGGGCAGATGATGTTAAGATCATATGTTTCTATGGTCAACAGTTAACGAGCAGGGTGTCATGTGGTCAGCACAGCGACCAACCGCCTTTACTTTCTCCAACTAAAGTCAGGTACCCATTAGAGTTGTGTGGACTCAGGGGCGCCCTAAAAATTCCGAAATTCAAAATCCCAGTCTTAAGCGAGATTCGAATCCATAACCTCATGCTTGGAACCAAAGCGCTTAACAATTCAGCCACCATGCCCCCCTCTTTTTTTATGCGATAAATTTTTTTATCCGACTTGTCCTGAACATTTTTACACCTGAATTTTATTCCGTTGCCGCCCGACCGATAGCCAAAGAAACAGGTGACCTTAACATCATCTGTCCAATATATTACTAGGTCTGAAAGGAGAACTTTCTTTTTTTCTTTTTTTTTTTTTGATGAAGATGATGATCTGTAGGCCTAACTGACATATTTTGAAGCAACTTCGATAAGATGGAATGGAAGGAATATTCGATGGTCCTCTTCTATCTAACTATTGATTTAGAGAACTTTTTTTTGAGGGACAATTTTGTACTTAAAAGAAAATTGTGAGTAAGCCAGGGATGTGTGCCTCTGTGATATCAATATGTAAACCCTCTTTATGAAGTTTTACTGTTAAAAGCTCGTCGTAATGATTTTAGCTGCATTTCCACTTGTTACTTTATGGAATGTCAGGTGGGCCTGGGCAAACGAGCCAAGGCTTAAAAATAAACAACCCTAACAATAATGTCCCACTAGAAATGTGTATTTTGATCGAAAAAGAATTATAGAAGTACTATTGCTAATATAAAGTCACTAATTTCTCAAATTGTATTACTATAAACTTTACGTTGTTAAGTACAAAGAGCAGATGTCAGAGAATTAAATTAAAAATAATAATAGTAATAATAATAATAATAATTAATAGAAAATAGCTTCACTGCCTACTTTAAAACCTTACCACCTACTGGTGCAGATGATGAACATATTTTTGAAGGTCCACGGGATTTAATGTAGCTATCAGAACCAGATCCGCATTTACTTAAATAGCGTATGTACACTTTGTATAGTCCTAAAAATACCATTCATTACTGGGGTTTGAATTTCGATAACCTTCGCATTGGAAGCCAAGCGCTTTACAACTCGGCCTCCTATCTCCATACTAACTCAAGCAAATGAACAATTGTGAAATCGTCTTTCCACTTTTGCAATCCAACTAATAATGAACTAATAACAAGTAACAAGTGAAATGAACAAGAGACTTACCACCACAGTACGACAACGTAGAGAGAGATCAGAGACAAGGTGAGCTGAGTATAATGCCAACTGAGCTGCCTGGTCACGTAGGCAATGAAACAGAGAAACAGCAGGGATGTCGACCACAAGAATGTTTTCAGTTGTTCAACAATGGCTCTGCGTTCTTTTGGTAGAAGTTCAAGCATCAGGATAACAGAGACTTGATAGGAGCACTGAAAAATAAGTGTGGGTATGAGTGGAAGAGTAGGGGAGAATACAATTTTGTTTGCGCTGTCCGTCTGTCACACTTAGACCGCATCACAAAAGAAAATCAATAGTGATTTTTTAAAAAAATCCATTTCACTTTCTTCTGTATCGTGTTCCAAGTGATAATACTCAATGTAATCATTAAACGAATCCATTTGTTTTACAAGCAATTTAGAATATGTAATACACACACACACACACACACACATATATATATATATATATATATATATATATATATATATATATATATATATATATATATATATATATATATATATATATATATATATATGTAGATTTACGTGTCTTGTTTCAGGTCTCTTTTTTATATAGCCTGAATCGGGATTGTGTTTTGTGCCGAATATTAATTTTCTATATATATATATATATATTCGATTCTACAGGAGACAAGGACATGACTTTAGACTTACAGACTTTTGTCCAACGTTGTCATTTTTAAAGTAAGGGTTTTGCACGGAATTGTTTTTTTTTTTCGTCTTGAAAATAAAGGTGGTTGGATTTTAAAGTAAAGGTGGTTGAAGGTTGAGCTGGCATCGTAATACAATGGTTAACCCAGAGGCTTAGAAAGATATGAGTTTACATTATCTTTCCTACAGATCGCTGGGTCTAAAACATTTAACTTCTCAAATACACAAATAGTTCAAGTCTACTTTATTTTTAAAGCCTAAATAATGGATTTTTGTGTGTGTGTGTATTGATTTTGTTGACACAACCATGTCTTGTTCTATAAAAAATGTAAAACAATGTTTAGATGTAATTATTCTCATGTTACTGTTTCTCAACACTATTATTTCTACATTGTCTTTCCATAATAAAGTACTTACAGCAATGACAGCTCCGCAAGCAAACTTTAAAACTAGATAAACTGGGAAGTTTGGGGGAAAGGAACAAGCCAAAGTACAGACTTGGAACAATAAACTGGTCACGGTCAAAACTTTTTTTCTTCCATGGCTGCAAATAAAAAATAGAAAACCATTGGTGAACTAACAAAGTAATAGTAAATAATGTATATATTTATATATATAAATAAAGTATATAAATTCATCTATCTCCCTATCTATCTATCTATCTATATATATATATAACAAAATGAAAATTTTATAACATTGTAGTTCATTTGCATAAACAATGTTTGATATTTACAAAACCTTTCTTTAACAGTTATTAATAAGCCTACTTTCCAGCAGTGAATGAGGGTATCTTACCTTATCAAATTTACACAACAAAATGTAAAAAATTAAGGTTGTTGTGAAAGATATTTACAAGTACTAATTAGAGGAGTCTAGTTAACTGAAGTACCACAGTCCATTCTCACCCTTTTAAAGAAAAGTTATTTTGAGTCTCTACACTGAAGACGCTTAAGTCATTAAACTAATTATTCTTTAAACTAGAAGTTAATCAAGGAAGAATGAATTCAGTAGCCCAGCTTACGTGTCTGCAAAACGTGTGAAAAACAAAGAGCCGAACATTTGACCTCCAACGTAGACAATTTGAGAAACATCGGACAAATACTGATCATTGCAGACTAGATCCCACTGAAAACAAAAGTTACAATAACGTGAATAACTGTTTTCTTATGTATTGTATCCTTATCTTTTAAAGTTACAATCAGTTTGTTTAAAAGAATTGTATATTTCTACAGGACATCGGAGACTTCTGTTCAGGAGGGTTTAAAATAATATGTTTAGAATGTCATCTTACCCCGTATAATGTTTCTTTTAGAAATGTCAGTAGTTTTAATAACCTCAGAGATATTATCTTAGGTGAGGGAATCAGACCTGAGCTATGGCTCGAAGCCCGAATTGCACAGTCCGCAGTAGAACTTGCAAAAATCAAAAGAATGTGGAAAGACAAAGGAACCTCGAAAAAAATCAGAAAGATACACTCCTTGGTCATGACTACATTCTTAAAACTTGCGAGTCTTGAACGCTTACTGAGGACGCTAGAGAGGAGGATCCGAGCAATGAAATTAAGATGCTACCAAAAGATTCTAGGTATCACATTTACAGACGATCACAAACGAAAAGATCAGAGACAGGGTTACTGCAGTGATCGGACCACACCATGATCTGATAACTAGTGTCAAAGTAAACGCAAACTAAAACTCTATGGCCATATTACAAGTTCTTCGGGGTAAGCAAAGACATTCCTTCAGGGAACAATTCCAGGAAAAAAAATAGCAGGCATAGAATGCATAGAATGCGATGTGAAGACAACATAAAAGAATGGACGGGCCTGCCATTGAAAGAGCTAAAAGCAAAAGACAGAGAGGAATGGGGAAAGACGATCAACAGATCTGGTGTGGTGCCCTAACGGTTCGACAGTTTAAGAGATAGGTGAAGGTGAGAATAAAAGGACATCATTCAATTAATTTGAATTTTTTTTTAGAAAATACCTCTAATCAAGTCAATCGTTCATGAAGAAATCTGGGTGAGTAGGGAGTCGTAAAGCTTATCTCAAAAACGGCTCTAACAATTTTCCTGTGAATTCTGTTGATGTATATCGCTGAGAAAACAATTACTAGCTCGTTGGCCACACGGAGAAAACTTTAGTTTATAGTTATTTTTAAGTAAATAAAATAAATGTTCATTTGGCAGGAGACTATATCTAGGCCTAGAGCCAACATGGCGTAGTCAGCGTATCACCGTAATTATGAGATGACAGTAAATTTAAAATTGCTTCAATTTTATTGATGTTTATAAGCTTTGATTACTTTTTACGTATACATTTTCAAAATTATATCTAGATTCTAAGATAAATCGATCTAGACTAAATCTCAAGAGCTCAAAATCAATACTTTAGGTCTAGTGTGAGATGTAGATGTCTATATAATGAACATATCACTAAATAATCGTACAAATATGTATATCTCACAGGCCGAATCAGAAACTATCCATGTTCTAGCAGTTGACGGTGTTACGGATACCTAAATTAACCAAAACGTTTTTTAATTTTTTTTTAATTATATTATTATATTTGAATTTTAATAATGGAGGTGTTGTGTTTTAATATATTTATTTTTTTCAAAATGTTTTTCTTGGGCTTAAAATCAGTGACTTTCAAGAAGAAATTATTTCGGATCTGCAGAGTAGGATAGGAGCATATGTAAGTGAGATGTAATAGCATAAACATTCTACCGATAGGTTAATTTTGTGTATATTGCTAGCTAGTGCCTATTAACCGAAACAAAGAGTGGCTTAAAGTTATAAAATTTAATTTTTAAAATGAGTTGGGATTGAGGGACCCCAGATAGATCTGGGTATGGAGCCATTATAGTCTACCCAGACCGGCCAGAACAAGACTGGCTCTCTGGACCATGCTGCTTCGCTGAATGCTCCATGGACAGCCGAACTAACAGGCAAAATTCGGCAGTGGGCGCCGCAGATTACATCCACCGAGCCTTTGGAGTTGTCTGTCGTTTTAACAGGAATAATTCGGGCATTCGAGGCTATTAGAGCCCGAATGACCCAAAACGAAAGTAGCGCAACTACAGTTGTGTTAGTAACCGACTCTCGCTGCAGCCTCCTAGCTATGGATTTCGGCGGGGGAGGGTCGCCCGTAATAGAAGAGGCAGTGGGCGCCGCAGATTAAATCCACCAAGCCATTGGAGCAGCCGTTTTAATGCAGTGGGCGCCCTCACATTGCGGCGTGAGGGGCAATTAAACGGCAGACACCCTTTCACGAAAGAGAGCTTTGGCAGCCACAGACCTCGAAGCACCATGCAAGTTTTTTTACAAGCTACGGCACAAATCCGAGAAACTCATTCATGAGAAGTGGTTAAAGTCCTGGTAGGAATCCGACAGAGCACATAGTGTCATGCAGCATATGAGTCAACCAGTTCGCGACGATTCGTGTTGGCGGTTAAAGAGGTCAGAATAAGCAGCACAGTGTAAGACGGAACATTGTTTTGTAGAAGCATACTTTGTCCGGTTTCTTCCGAACTACGACTCCCGATGCCGTCACTGGGGAGAGAGCGTCAAAATAGTGTCGCATATCTTGTACGAGTGTCCCCAGCTCCGAGAGCTAAGGGGGACGCGTCTGAGAACGGAAATGTGTCTACAAATTGGAAACTTGCCAATAAATTGTGTAAATATAATAAAGCCAGTTTACAGAAATATATGAATGTGTCCTAGAAATAACAAACCAGCGACTAAAATAATTGTTGGCTGCCTGGTTGTGCCGTTTGACGCTGGACTGTCGTTAGGACTTATCGATAGTCCCGGGTTCATACCCTACCCGCTCCATCCTTCGTCCTACTGTGGGAGGTTTGAACTAGGAAGTAAATGTAAAACACTTTACAAACACTAAAACAGGGGTTCTCAACCTGCGTGTCGCGACCGTTTGACGATTTGTCAGGGGTCGCCAAAGACCATCGAAAAAATGGATTGTTTTGTCTATTCTTCTATTGCTGTGTGTATTTGCGGGGGGGGGGGGCATGGATGTCGCGGCAGGGTGGGGGATTGTAAAAAGGGGTCGCCAAGCATAAAAGGTTGAGAACCGCTGCACTAAAATAATTGTGTCGGCATCATAAATAATTGAATACGTGTACCAGGGTACAGATTTCCAGAAAATATTTACAAGTGAAACAAGTGATGTTAATACATGTTCGTTTGATATCGATGTGTCGAGTTGATACTGAGATGGGTGTCGTTGATACGTGGACCGTTTATACATGCTCGCTAGACGTTGATGTGTGTGGAGCTTATAAAGTTAATTGTGTGGTTGATACGCATGGAATTAATACAGCTACGTGTGTCATTGATATGCCCGAACCTGATAAAGGCACTTGAGCGGATGATACGTGTATAGTTAATGTATGTACGGGCGAGGCTGATACAGATACATATTTAATTGATACAGATACCGATTATGTTGATGCGCAGCCGAACATTCCTGGCTCACATAGGACTCACCAGCCACATGAGGAGGCACAAAGCCCCAGTGCAAAGCCATCAGCCCCCTGGATGACAAAAGTGGTCATCATCGAACCACGATGGACTAACTATAATAATAATAATACGTTGATGTAATTATTGAGCGGAGTTGACATACATATGGGTAAAGTTAATATGCATAACAGGCGCCTCTAGAAATATGTGGATGGTGTTTATACAGGCATCTCTGACAGTGACAAACGTTATTGTCACAGTAACAGGTGGCGTTGATACGAATATGAGCACCTAAGAGCAATGTTTTCGCTGATTCGGTGGCTGTTAATACATTTTCTGTTGGTGTTATAGCAGGTACGGCTGGTGTTAATACAGGTACGGGTTAACGGCAAGATTTAATTGAAATAAATCTTAGTCAGTCTTAAAATCACTGACTTATTGAATACGTGACAGAGGTTACTATATTTTAAACACAGATTTACCTCAGTCGCAAAAGACGATTGATCGTCATCATTATAAGTGTATCCCTCAACGCAGTGGCTTGTAAAAATCACGTGACTACCGTTGTTTATCTCCACCGTGCATTCACCTAGCGTCACATTGTAGAGAGAGACGTTGTCAGCAGTCCAGACGTCATGTATAACGTCATCAATAGTGACGTTCAAACTAACTGGTAATCTGCATTGATGTTTTACGGACTTTCCTGTTGTTGTTATTTTTTTTACAGAAAATAAAAAGTATACACATTTAAACACTTATGTCAACAGATAACATGTCGCAATGGAGAAGTATCTATTTGTCCAAAAGAAAAGATTATTAAAATATAATGTATCAACTTTCATTTAGTTCACATTTGCCGTATATAACTATTGCAGTTGATGTATATAATATCAAACACCACATCGTTGCTTTAAATAATATTTTAATTAAATGCATATTAAATAGATTTTTTCTCTTTAAAAATATAAAAAATCCTTTAAAAAAAATATATCGAAAGGGGAAGAACTCCTTTGTTGAAACTATATCTACCAAAAATGTATCATTTATTTCCTTATTTAATATTAAACAAAATAATTAATTCCAAATAATCAATCGACTAATTGAGTATTTTTTGTTTGTTTATTCATTCATGTTTTCTTAGGTACAATAATTATTCTTTTCTCATTCTATTCTCATTCTTTTCTCATTCTATTCTCAATCTATTTGTCATTCAATCTTTTGACCCTTTGGTTCAGAATCAGAGTGCTGTACCACTTTCCTTCACCAGTCAGTATAGTCACGACACAAAATCTGTTCAACCTTGGAATTCATAGACTTACAATCTCTATGTGTACCCATCATGCTATCTCTTTGTTTGTGTGTATAATACCGCTATTCCAGTCAGAACCTTCAGGAACCTGCATGGAACCACGGTCTCAAAAAATGGCTTTCAACGATTTTCCTAGAAATTGAACATTGATAAAATCTCTGAGAAAAGAATTACTAGCTCGTTGTTCCCAAGGGGGGAGACACAAGTTTGACGGTTATAAAAAATAATAAATGTAAATTTGGCTTGAATTCTAGACTTGAAATGGCTTAGATCATAGACTTATATTATACTACACTGGAAACCGGAAATAAATTCTCATCCGCGATTGATCGATTCACAGACCTATACATATATAGATTTTTATGTACGTAAACTATTTTTCAAACTCTAAGGGAAGTCGCCCGAATAAAATCTTTGCTGTCATAGAAAAGTAATGATCTTTAGTTTTCAAAGTTTAGAAATAATGCAAAATTTAATTCTCGGATATTCACTCAAATATATGAAACAAAGCCATTTCCTGTTTGTTTCCATTGAGATAATGTTTCAAAATCCTAGATCAAAATAATTCATGTTGATTTAAATAATCTCATGTACATTTAAATAGATTGATTACCTAGATCTTTCTAGATTATGTATCTAAAAATTCCAAAATAATAATTATGAGACGAGAGTACTCTTTTTTCTGATGTTCAATTACTAGATCTAGATCTAAAAATTAAATTATATGTTACATAGGTTAGGGTTGAAAAAAAAAAATACTTTTTTTTACTACTTTACAAAAAAAAAAAACCCTTGATCCAACTTTCTAAAAAATTTTCACGGATTTTATTTGTAGTGTTAAAAAATCTCCATGTCCAGTCTAGATTAGTATATATAAGTCTATGGCTTAAATCTAGAAACAACATCGGTTTTCAAAAGACTTCTTCAAAAGACTTTCGCGTTCGGGAATTTTCGATTGTTGGAAATTATTGATTCAATTAATTTGCAGAAAAATTTTGCGCTTAGTTTTTGTCATTTTTTGTAGAATGGGGCATGTGCACACGTAATTAAGTGCCAGATTGAATTATCAAATTATGTCAAACTACAGTGTAAGTTTCTATTGAGTAGGAACTCTAGTAAATGCACAATTGGATTTAGAGAAAATTATCCTCCTTTATAATATAACTTAATATACATTTACTTAAGTAATTTCTAGCTATCTTATTTAATTTATGTAAATTGACACCAAAAACAAAAATGGTGATTTTAAGACTTCATGAACTAGATGACATTACCTAGAAACACAACTGACATGAGATGTAGTACGAAGACAATGACGGACATCAGACATACTGCACATCTACTTTTCTGATAGAATCCATTCCAGTCAAGTGAAGCTAACAAGACGTCTACGATCTCTGTCTGAGACAACATGGATGGATTTCAACGATATCTACTCAAAGTCTATTTTAAAACTTTTTAAAACGTTTTATTTTCAAACTTCCTGTCATTTAAACACCACTCTTATGCTAGTACAAATGAAAAGAAACCCTTTCAAAGATGTAGATAAAGATCTTTATTGGATCGGTGCATCTCAAATTATTACCCCGTTTTATCTTCATGAGCTTTAATTTCCTATATAGGAAAATTCATTTTATATCAATTTATTAATGAAATATCTAAACTTATTATTATTATTATTGTTATTATTATTTGTATTATAATACACACATAATTTAGGAAAATGAAGGTCTATTTGGAGTGTAAGCCTGCCATGAACATGGACATTTTGTTTATTTGCACCAGATAATCGCCATGCTATCGTTTACGTTTTGAAAGAATAGCTTATCATACATGAAATATTTCATTCTTGCTGGTATTAATACATGCATGAAGAGTTATTGCCCTTTGGACTACGGACTAAAAATTATCTAGATTTCTCCAGCTTCGCTTTCCAGCCAAACTAGCTCCGACTACAAAGTAAAGGCTATGTGAAGCGCAACGGAGTGTGTGTTTGTGTGTGTGTGTGTGTGTGTGTAAGTGTATGCGTGTATTTGTGTGTATTTGTAGGAATGGACAAATAGAATACATGTGCTGTTTTGATTGAAGCTATTGCTAGGACGAGGTATTCGAAGAGAAAAACGGTAGCTACAAAGTTGAGCGGGACAAATCAACCCACCACGTGTGACGAATGGGCGAGAACGAGAAAGTATAACAAGTGACTTCATTCAGCAGTAACGACTACTGCTCATCTTGTAGAACGACTACGGTTCATCTCGTAGAACGACTACGGTTCATCCCGTAGAACGACTATGGTTCATACCGTGGAACGACTATGGTTCATCCCGTAGAAAGACTATGGTTCATCTCCTAGAACGACAACGGTTCATCTCGTACAACGACAACGGTTCATCTCGTAGAACGACTACGACTCATCTCGTAGAACGACTACGACTCATCTCATAAAACGACTACGGTTCATCTCGTAGAACGACTGCCACTTGATAGGTCTCAGAAAATACTGTATGTTAAATGGCAAGAAAAAATTACCAGATACTGAAGTCCTTCGAAGAGAGGGCCTGCAATTATGGTGTATTCTCAATTGCGATGGGCAGGCACATGTGAAGAATCAAAGACTTCTGAAAATACCTAAACTACTCCTGTATGGTTAGTTAAGGAAAGGACTCAACGAAAGGATGGAGGTATTAATAGACGATGCATTTATTTACAGCTAGAATCAAATAGTTAAGCATGGACATCAGCTATCAAGCACAGGAAGTAATGTCTTAAGTTCTACAAGTCCTACTTATTACTAGAAAGACCACCGACACACTTCTTAACCCTTAAGGCGCGTGTGGTAGTTTAGCTTCCATTGTTTATGCACTCATTGTAAAACAGCTCAGCACTTTAAGGGTTAATGTTGCTCCAGGTAATCCAGTCAGTTCACTGGTATGGTGCAGGACGCACTTAGCCGCAGACAGCTCAGACTCCCATAACCTGCAGATCCCTTCAGCCGGATCGACAACAGTATCTATTGTAGAATCAACATGTCTTCTACTAATCGTGTTGAACGGTGCTCTGATGCGCACCATCAGTGTCGGCGCGGGACCAGAGTTAACACAATAAATATATATCATTGCTACCACTTGAAAAAAAAAGTAAAGATATTTTTATTCCTCTTATTATTATAAATATAACTAATTTTTAGTCTAATGGTCTAGTAACCACATTGCTATTAAAAATGTATATTAACCTGAGAATCTTTGCGGAAAATGAATATTGGAACAAGTTCATAAGTGTATTAAAAAATACATAAAATAGATGTCAACGCCAAGTAAAAGTTTTCATTAAAAAGAGTTATTTTTAAATGAACTCAATGACGCTCTCGATAAAATCTCTTTTAAATGTTTCGAGACTTTTTAAAACGCATTCAACTGTAGGAAAGATAAACATCTATTGAAATCCATATTCTCACTTCAAAGACACAACCATTCAAACTTCTGAGTTTTTTATTCTTAAGAATTCTTTTTTTTTATTTTTACCTTTTTATGTCCTGCTTTAAAAAAAACAAACTATTCCCCCCCCCCTCTTTTGTTTCATATCTTTTTTTTAGAAGAAAACACTGTTACATCATATGCACACACATATACACAAGCAGGCTACCACAGACAAAGATGGAAACACATCAAACACTTTGAAAATAGGCCAAACATAATAATAACGGTATTGTCTTTGAATCCGAAAATTCTGGTTGAAGGATATCACATGACTATGCAAACCCGGTTGCGACATACATATTTTTCCACGCCCTATGCAGAAAAAGACGTTGTCTATTCAAGTTTTCTTATGGTCTTCTGCCCCTGTCTTCAATACGGGCTTTACTTTGGACTGCAAAAATAAAGAAGGAACAGTCTAGCTCTAAGACACATGGAAATTAAAGAACCATCACCCTTAG
>NC_074724.1:15118552-15309283 GCF_947242115.1 Biomphalaria glabrata
TCTGTCGCCTCGAAAGTTACTTGGGTTAACTCTAGTTCGACTTGCAGAAATAAAACTGTTATCTTTCATGACGTTTTTATTGAGGATTAGAGAGTCGGTTTGCGTGCATAGTGTCCCTCATGGTTGAGTGACGTAGAGAATTATATATATACAGATCTAACCGACCACAAAAAAAGAAATCGTTTATTCCCAAACTACATTCCACGGGCCATAAGCGTACTATGACTCGGTCCCTCTGAAAATTCTGTATTGTTTAGAGATGCCTCATTTGCTTAGATCCATTGAAATGGAAGAGTATTTGTTGTATAATGTTCTTGACATGCCTGTTAAAATTTATATAACGCAAATAAGACGCACATACTTGTTCAACACTGGCTTATATTTTACACTTATTTATTTACGTGACCCTTTAAAATAGCTAACGACAAAATAGTGGCGACTAAAAAGTGCGACAAAATAGCAATGCCAAAAAAGCACCCATTACAAAATAGCTCCAATATTTATTAACCTTTTTTTAATGTTATTAATTTTAATATTTTAAAATATAGATTCAATAAAGCACACAATATAAGATACAATATATTATAGCCAAAGCGAATAAATTTTATGCTGATTTATTTTCCAAAAATGCACTTGGAAAACACGCAGGCCTAACGACTAAGTATAAACATAAACAGGATTGGGGGTAGGTCTATTTTTCAGTGGCTGATTGTCCTGTATTAAAATAACGAACGTTCCATAATGTGATAAGTGCTTAACAATGAAAAAAAAAAGACAAGCAATAGAATGAGTGAATTGGTCAGTCGCAGCCTGGGATTAACCAAACGTGTTGTTGAAACAGTGTTATGACACGATTAGGAATTAGTTGTTTGTTTCGTAAATAGGGGAAGTTTGAGACTTAGAGACAATGACGCTACAAATAAAAACAAGACTTTCAACATTTCAAATAATATAAAATGTTTTACAACGGAAATGAAACATATGAAAATAATGAAGCGAAAGTATTTTTTATAATGTTCTATTTATACCTTCAGAAGTAAAACACATTTTTCTATCTATTATCATTAATCTTGGAGAGATTATGAAACTTTCGCAATAACCCTATCCATGGCTTTCATTTCCTAAACTCTGGTACTAATAAATAAATTCGTTCTATTTTGTGTCGTGCAATTTTGTCGGGTAATTTCGTTATTATCTACACATCATTTTGTCGGCGCCATATTATGCTTGACTGGAAACCGGAAATAAATTCTTATCCGCGATTGATCAAATCACAGACCCATATATAATATATATATATATATATATATATATATATATATATATATATATATATATATATATATATAATATATATATATATATATATATAATTCTTATCCGAGATTGATCGAATCACAGACCTATATATAATATATATATATATATATATATATATATATATATATTTTTATGTACGTAAACTCTTTTTCAAGCTCTAAGCGGAGTCGCCCCAATCAATCGTTTCTGTCTTACAAAAGTAATGATCTTTAGTTTTCAAAGTTTAAAAATAATGCAAAATCATTTCCTGGATATTCACGAAAATATATGAAACAAAGCCATTTCCTGTTTGTTTCCATTGAGATCATGTTTCAAAATTCATAGATCGAAATAATTCATGTTGATGTAAATCATTTTATGTTCGCTTAAATAGATTGACTACCTGATTACCTATATCTATCTAGATTATGTATCTAAAAATTTCAAAATAAGAATTATGAGACATAAGAACTTTTATGTTTGATGTTCAATTACTAGATCTAGATCTAAAAATTAAATTATATGTTACATAGGTTAGGGTTGAAAAAAACAACTTGACATCTTTGAACTACTTTACAAAACAACGCCTTGATCCAACTTACTAAAAAATGTTTACGACAATTTTGTAGTGTTAAAAAATCTCCAGTGACTCCAGTCTAGATATAGTATATATAAGTCTATGGTGGGCGCTATTTTGTCTGCTACGTCAGGTAACCATTTATTCCACAATACATTCCCTTTGCCATTTAGTTTAAATTAGATGGACCTTGGTAAAAAAATAATACTTAAAGTTTTCTCTGAATATAAAAAGCAGTTTTTTTGTTTTTTTAAATAGAAAACATTCCTTGTAAACCTGCTAAATTAATGAAACGGAAACTCTACAGTTATTTCATAGATTTATGTTGGTATTTAGAATTAACAAACAATTTAAAATGGTTATCGATTAAGTCGTATTTAGTATTCAAAAGATTTGTTGTTCTTAGACTTTGCGGCCCTAGAACTACGGGACTGCCAAGATACTGTAGAAGAAGGCTCCATAGCTCGATGTTGGTGTCAAAAGAAAGTGGACTTCAAACAAAACATTTCACTGACTTGGGTGGACCAATCAAACAGAGTCATGGATAACGGAAGTCACATGTTATCTTTCATTGCCAAAAGAGACAATTTGGGTAATTATTGTGATACTATTGTATACTATTAAAATTTCTAATTAAAATTTTTGATACAATACAAAATATGAAGAATTAAATATTTAAGCTCGTTATTAATAGTTTCGATGGACATTTCATAATAATTTTTTTTTTTTCTTGAATTGTGTTTTATATATAATGGTAGGCTATACTTGCCGAGGCCACACGGTTGACGGCACTGAGAGTTTACCATTGACCTACAAACCAAATGTTCAATGTAAGTAACATTTTTATTTTAAATTGACATTCTCCAAATGTAATCCATAGAAAACGTAGAGAGAATTCATTTAACTTCCGCCACCCACTTTTAATTTTGATATAGACTTTATAACAAATGTTTAGTTTAAGAAATGTTTGTTTCATTTTATGTATAAAACGAACTTTTTAAATAGTTGACTATTGTTTCGTTTGTTTAGTGACATTTGCATTATTGAAATGTGTCTACTTTACATAATATAATTTGTTATAAATATTAACATCTGTATTGTACATCTTAACATAGATATTTTCCATACATTGGCTATAGCCTGTTTTTTGTTTTCTTTTCAGATAATGACAGTTCCATTACGTATTTCTATTCAGCGAGAGTACTTCCACGAATGAAGAGCTCATTTGTCTACTTATTTCTTGCTTCGATAACCTTGACTGCTTCTATTTACACAGCGTTGATTTATTTTTATTGTCGCAGGGGTGAGTAACATACAGTTGATTCCCATTAGTTATCTCACGTAAGTTTTGGTAAGTTGTACTAATCACGCTATTAGTGAGACTTTTTGACTCTAAAAGGAACATAGCATTTGTAGGTTCGGAAATGGATGTATAGTAACTTTTTTAAAACTTAAAACTAAAGCGAAGTTTGTATTAAAATTATTAAAAAATAACAACAACACAGTATTCCATTTCATGTTTTAGTTAATAAATTGAAAATATTTTTTTAATGATCATTTATATTTTGCTATTGTGACCTTAGATGCAATTTTTTTTTTGTACCAATGCGCAAATCTATGAATGAAGCTTGAGTAATTAGTGAAGAAGTCTGTGACTCTTTTAAAAACTTACTTCCCCTGAAGTTTTTCATTTAAAAGTGATGTATCTTTTTTTAATCTGCTTGCGAATATAATTTTAAAAATTTAAATGGTTTACTTTCGGAAAAGAAAAAGTAGCCCTTGCAACACAACTTTGAATGATATATCATGACGTCCGATTTTCATTTTCTATGCTAGTTTTTGAGAACTTAACGAGACGGACGGACGGACGGACGGACCACACAAATCTAAAAGCAGCTATTCTCCTTTCGGGAGCCGCTAAAACAAACTGTCAATTATATTGTTAATATACATGCTACAAATTACATTTTATATGGAGTCGACATACATTCTATTAATTAATGCCTAATGCAATCAGGAGGTAACATTCAAACACCGGCGAAATGCCAAAACTAGTGTTAAAATAGGAAATACTTTTAATCCTCAAGAAGGGACCCTTCTTGAGGATTAAAAGTGTTTCCTATTTTAACACTAGTGTCGACCACCTATCTTGATTGTTTTTGGCATTTCCCCGGTGTTTGAAGGTTACCTCCTGTTTATTTCATTGTTTGTATTTGACACGGCAGAAGAGCCATAATAATTTCTCTCTCTCTCTCTCTCTCTCTGTCTCTCTCTCTCTCTCTCTCTCTATATATATATATATATATATATATATATATATCATGGGCGTAGACAGGATTTTTTTTCGGGGGGGGGGGGTTTGGGGGGTGAATTCCCCACCCCCGACCCCCCCTCCCTTCCCGCGAAAAAAAAATTATATGTATTTATGTGTGTACAAAATCTTTATTACATTCTGACCCTTCATTCTTTCGGAAGACGTTTATTGTGCCCAAGAATAGGTTCTTCCATGAGTTAGTTGAAAAATTGTAGATTCCCCGCCATTACTAGCAAAGAGGTCTGGGGAGCGCTAGGAGCTCCCCATCGCGGGGCGAAGCCCCGCCGCCAAGCACTATTTCTGGTATTGAAAGCCAACAAAATGCATATTCTGAGGTATCTACACTGCATTTTCCTGCTATTAAAAAGTTTTATTTCAAAAACCTATAATGTCTGAAGCCTCTTCCCACCTACCATGAGGCCCTCCATGAATGAGTGGCATCAAGTTGTACTAGGATATCATTGCAACTCTTCTTATGCGTAATTCATTATGTCGGAGAACATGTCCCGCAAACATCATGAGTCGTTCTCTCACAATCTTACTAAAGGGTCGACTCCCAGTTCGGCATAGGATTACCTTGATTTAGACCCGATCTCTATAACTGACTCCTAAAATCTGTCTTAGCCTTCTTTGTTGAGCTACATTTAGTGTTTTTTGATTTCGGTAGATGACTATTCACTGCAGTTTATTAATGGAGCCCTGCCACTGGTAAAAATGTGTAACCTTTCTTGAATACGCTCTTGGAATTAAGTGACTGTAGTTTGCTTTAGATTTTATATCGAAAATAGAAGTTTTAACATCAAAATCTTCTGTCGGGGGTTTTCCACCTCAAAATGCTCTGTAGGAGGATCTTAAACTCAAAACCATCTGGAGGGGTTTAAAAAATAAAAAAAAAGCCATCTGTAGAAGAAGGGTTTAAACTCAAAACCCCCGATTGGCCTGGCTACGCTCAAATAATTTTAGTGTATAATTTGCTTTTTTTATATTGAAGATGTATTTTTAGCACCAAACCCCTCTGAATTGGGGTTTAAACCCCTTTCGGCAACGCTCTTAGCATTTTAAGTGCGTAATTAGCTTCTTTTCTTACACTGAAGATGTATTTAAATGCATCCTTAAACCCCCCTGGCGGGGGGTTTAAACTCAAAACCCCTTTGACTACGCTCATAGATTTTAGAGTGAGTTATTTTCTTTTATTTATATTGAAGAGGTACTTTTTAGCTTCAAACTCCACTGGAGGGTAGTTTAAACTCATAACCCTTTGACTACACTCATAACATTTTTAGTGTATAATTTGCTTTGTTTTTATTATTAAAGAGGTATTTTTTACCTTCAAACCCCGCTGAAGTGGGGTTTAAACTCAAAACTGAGTCAAAACAATTTAGCTAGGCTCATAACATTTTGAGTGCGTAATTAGCTTTTTTTTTATATAAAGAGGGGGTTTATCGTAAATTTTAGACGGGGTTTTAAAATCAAAATCTTCCTTAACTGTGCTTTCGGAATTAGGGGATTTTCGTTTTCATTTTTTTGTTTTGTTTTATAGAGGAGGGGGAGTTAACTGCAAAATCCCCAGGTAGGGGGTTTAAAACTGAAAACTCCTGGTAGGGGGTTTCAAACTAAAAAACCCCTAGTAGGGGTTTTTAAACTCGAACCCCACTGGTAGGGGTTTTTAAACTCGAACCCCCTGGTAGGGGGTTTTAAACTCGAACCCCCCTGGATGGGGGTTTTAAACTCAAAACCCCTTTGGTTGTGCTGGGGCAAGTGATGGTTTAGTATTAAAATCTCACCTAAAATAAACAAAATCAAAGCAAAAAATTCAGTCACTAAATTCCGGGGGAATTCATTTCGGAGGGGGGGGGGTTGAACCCCCCCCTGGCTACGCCCATGATATATATATATATATATATATATATATATATATATATATATATATATACATATAATACAAAACCATTATAACACCACAATCTAATCTACAATCCAATTAAATGTATCGTATAAACTACACAATGCCATCGTTAAATTAGAAATAATGTCTATCCAATGTGCGACAATGCTCTGGCAGTGTACGTCATAATACACAGGTATTTTGTGTCTACAGAAAAACGTTGTCTTAGAAAAAGGATTCCTAATAAAGATGAGATTGCTACTAAGAAGATGATGCATCCACATGATGACTGTATTAACACAATGGATGTCTCAAAAACAAAAAGTCACGCTCAGCTTTGCTTACCAAGAAACATCGGTGATTATACACACCTGAGAACAAATACGATTATTGATACTTTAGAATGGAACAAGGAACTCCACATCATAAATGATAGCGAAGACAGCGATGGGTATGGCTCAATGAATGACAGCTCATTTCGCATTGAATGATTACAATAGAAACTGCTTTGAATTTGCTGGGTACTGTATTTGAAATATCAATAAAAGTAATAACACATTTGGTTTGTTATAGCTCTTACAATGTAATCTGTAATTAGTGAAGTCAAAAAAAAAATGTTTATTTCGAAATACTTCTCTGAGCTCGAGATTCAACAAAAAGTTAATAGTTAGATAATAAAGAAATAGTAATACATATTTAATTTTTCATTGCCATTTGTATTTTAACAAAATGAAAATTAATGAAAACCCACCAATTAACAAAAATGGTAACCTCTACATTGTTATATTATATTTAAAATAAGTTATAAATGCATATATTTTATATGTATCAATTATATTACAAATGATATTATAATTTACTTCAATCGTGCAATGTAAAACAAAATGCTGACATTTTATTGGTGCGAACGGAGAAACTTGCAATAGCAGCATATATCTATTTTATAATTCATTTTTACAAATTATTAAACACTGATATATATATATATATATATATATATATATATATATATATATATATATATATATATATTATATATATATATATACACGGCGGATATAGCCCGCGACCGACGGTCCTTAGTTTGTGTAATGTTCCATTACATGACTAGTATAAAATCCAGAGAGAATAGGTTTATCACATTTGTTAAAAAGTTCAATTTTTCAATAGAGATATATTTATTTTGCTTTTAATTTTTAAGGTCTTCCTGATGTGGGAGAACCATCCAACATACACTACGGTCTCCGCGGTGATCTAAGGAACATTTATCCGAAGTTCTATCAAGAGCATTTTTGATTTCTTGTCGATACAAGCATACATACATGCATACATACTCCTTACATTATGCTTAATATATTAGATATCTGTTTGGTTGTGTGTGTGCATTTTTTTCTTTGCATTCTTCAATAGCAGAGTTCTTACACCTCCACAAAACGCACATTCACAAACACACACCTACACAAACTAACCCATTCTCAGGTACACACACAAACACAATCCTAAACCATTACACAGAGACTAGTTTGGTCTCACAATCCACATAGCTTTCAATGAGCTGCATATTCCAGATAAACTTTATACATTCGAATTTGTTCTATTCTGATTAGAAGCAACACAAGAACACGGACTAAGCAATGTTGAAACTAAAATTGGGGATCTAATTGACATCTTGAAGATTTAATTAGGAGGTGCGGTGGCTGAGCATTAAAGCGATTGGCTTCAGACCGAGGGTCATCGAGTTCGAAACCTGGTAAAGACTGGGATTTTTAATTTCGGCTTCTTGGGAGCAGGGCCGGTTCTAACTATTTCGGGTTCCAGTTTGAATAGGGGTAAGGATAATAGGTGAGAATTTAGATTTTGTATTATAAAAACAAAAAATTGTCTATTCATCACATTTTTATTATCGTCTTTTTTTTATAGCTCGTAGGATTGGCGTTTTTATGAGATTTTCAATATTTTCAGTAGATTTCGATGGCTTTTTCGATTTTGCATTTTCATGAGATTTCATGAGCTCCTGGAAAATCAGGAGGCTGTGGGAACCCTGTCATAAGTCACAAAGGTTTCATTTAATAATTTACAGCTAGAATTAGCGCGGGCATATGAGAGTGATGGGCCCTCTGCGGCCGCAAAGGTTGCAGTGGCTTAAAGCTGACCGTGTTTGGGAGCCTCTAATTGTACGCATATCTAATGTGTACCTGACTTTGGGAAAAGTAAAGGTCGTTGTGCTGGCCGCATGAGACCATCGTTAACCTTTGGCCACAGAAACTAATGCCCTATGGATCGCAAGGTCTGAAAGGGGAACTTTTTTTTATTAGTCCTAATTATTAAAGATAAGTCGATAAGTCAAGATTATTTCTTTAAATGAAAAAATAATTAATATCGATTGTCAGAAAATCTTTTTCTTTTCCTATTTTTATGCCAGGCTTATTTACAAATAAGAAGATGACATTTTAAAGAAAGTATTATAAATATTTATGACAGGATATTTTAATAATTTTTCATACATGTCGATAAAAACTATGAAAAGTTAGTTTTTTATTGATCCGGAGTACAAAATAATAAAGGACGTGTGGCTAAACTGTGTATTACAGTTGTATATTATAAGCACTTTTTAGTATTATAGAATCAATTTGTTAAGCTCTTCTCTCTGTAGCATTTTTATATGGGATCAGTGTTTGAATTTCATTCTATGATTTTAAACTTTTAAAAAGGGAATTTAACTAGTTGTAAAGAAGAACAACAGATTGAGACATTATTGAAATTAGATATTAATTCATATTTATTTAGTTGATAATAGTTAGGTTTAATTTAGTGTCCTTGATATTGCTTGAATTTTAGTGAAAATTTCACATAAAAGCGAACATAATTAACTTGTTGAAAAATTAGCAAAAATATTTATTAATGTGCATCATTATAAATAAAAGTCAATGCACTTCTTTATTTTTGTTTTTTCTTTTGTAAAAAGAAAAACTGCATCCTAATGCTATATTAGTTATTAGCAAAATACCACCATTTCATTTTGAAACACCTTAAAGGGTTTTTAAAAAATGTAATGTAAGTCAATTTATGTAGTAGTATCAATATTTATCATTATCATTTATTTGCAGCAAGTTCCTTTTTATTTATTTATAAAAATACTAAAATTATGTACATATAAACGCTTAAAAACGATTTTACGATGTTGAAACAATAAACAAATATTTTTTTTTTTTGAAATTATAGGACATGTAATAAGGTTATGTTATCAATATTATTGTCTATAATTTTTCCTTTAAATTGTAGACGTTAGTTCAAAATTATGAACAATGGCATACTACGAGTATATGTGTGTATCTAGCTGTTTATAATATTCAAAGAATTAAACTGCTCAAAGTGATTAGTTTTATTGTCTCATTACTTTTAGATTAGATATATTGCATCAGGTTGATCTAGTCATGATGGGGCTAGATTAAAGCACAAACCACGGACCTCTATAAATCTGCCAAGCAGCAACATGTAAAATGCTGCACACGAGTCCTCTCTCCCACCCAAACACATTGAAAATAAGTTTTGTCTGGTAGAAGTCCCGCATTTCTATCTCCCGCCCCCTTGGCCATCGTTGTTTATATGTCACCAACGTCAGTCACGCCCCCACTCACACGGCCAAGAATGTTAACAGTGGAGACTCAAACCAGATGACCACTTAAATTGACAACCACGTGGAAGCTTCAGTCAAAATACGCATGCCTAATTAACCACACCTGTTCAAATTTTACTTTCATTAAACAAGTTAACACTGAAGTGGTGATATTAAATGTCTTACATGTACTAACATTTATGAATTATCCAGTGTATCCACTAAGATCTTTACTTCTGAATTTTAGTTCTGATCATAAGTATTATCTAGCTATTGTGTTTAAATATTGTATGGTCTATATGTCAATAATCGTGATATGATGTATAAGCTGATGGATTTATATCGCTCCCACATCCCAGTTATAGTGAATATACAAATGACTGAGTCTTTGTAATGTTATGATGTTTTAGAAGCATGTATAAATAGTATAATAGCTTATAAGAAATGATGTTTTTAAAAAGGATAACTATCCCACGTCAAGAACCTCTGGTATCTTGCGGTTTACACAAAGTTGAGAGATTGACAAGGGTGTCAAAACAAGAGTACTATAAAAATCCAAAGGTAGTTCAGATTAGTTTAGGGTAGAACTATGGTGTAAATTCTAATCAAGTTAAAAATATTACAATTAACTCTCACTTTCAACGAAAGTACCAACTCAAAGAACTTGACAACTTAGGGATCTAAATAACTAACACTCTATTGTCCAATACCCGTGCAACTGGCAACACGTAACAGTGAATGTACACATGCTTAACTGTTGATAACTGTACTTCTGTAGCAGACTTTACTAGCCTCACGTCTCGTTCCGGACTTGTACTCAATTCTCTGCTAAGAACCGACTTCACACTTGACTCACTAAACTGGACTGAATGCACTAGCTTTCTTGAACATTCATTTCGTAAATTTTGATTCTAAACATATTAATGCATTTATATATATTGTTACGATCTTCTCAATCAGGCCTTCTACAAACACTGCTAAACACAACAGCACATCTAACATAAGAACTTGACAACAAGAACTTCAATAAACAATGTGGCGTTTTAATTCCAATTACATCGACAGCCAATTCAACACAAGTTGCTTCACTTACTTCAAATGCTTTGCTACACAACAGAACTGCCTAACTAATCACTACAAGTCTCTCTAGCTCGTACAGCTACATTTTCAAGGACTCACACGGTAGCGCACAATCCTTACTGCCTTGCTGTCATGGACTCAATTGTCCTTTTGTTACACATTGTCTCTCGACCGTAAAGGCTTTCGATCAGATGACCATAACATTGGTCATATTTGCGTCTACTAGCAGTAATGTCCCTTGTTCAACAGCCGTTGACCTGTGTGATTCGCCTTAGTCTCGTGTGTCAGTAGGTCGCACACACATTAATCCTTTCAGTCCGCCACTGGGGTTATAACAATATCTCTCTCTATATATCATGGGCGTAGCCAGGATTTTTGTCGGGGTTGGGGGGATTTTTGCCCGCCCCCACCCCAATAAAAAATATTTATTTGTATGTATGTGTGTGTGTACATAATCTTTATTACATTCTGTCCCTTCATTCTTTTGGAAGACGTTTATTGTGCCTTAGAATTTCTTCCTGGAGTAAGTGGAAAAATTGTAGACTCCCCGCCATTGCTAGAAAGGGGGTCTGGGGGAGCGCTAAGAGCTCCCCCAACGCGGGGCGGAGCGCCGCCGCCAAGCACTATTTCTGGTATTGAAAACCAACAAAATGCATATTCTGAGGTATCTACAGTGCATTTTCCTGCTATTAAAAAGTTTTATTTCAAAAACCGTATGTGCTATTCTTACTGACTTAGACCATCCCGCGTCTAATGACGCCAGCGAAAAAAGTTTGAGAAACACTGCTCATTTGCCTTGAATTTTTCTAAGACCTCAGTATCAGCACGACCTATCGGATCTTAATTATTTTTTATTTGACCTGCAATTTTCCTAATAGGAAAAATAGTGCATTGCAGAGCGAAGCAGAAGGAGTGTATGAAGTTTAAAGCCCATGGGTCAGCCTGGGATGCACAAAAAGTCAGTAATCAACTTCCGCCCAAACCAATAGCTGTCTAACGGGTGACATGACAGTAATTTATATATGACCAGTATGGGGTATGCCCGTTATTACAGAATATCTATTTTTGGAGACATGTAATCTTTTGAATTGATAAATGGAACTTTCAATAAGTAAATCCTCTTTGTGATATTGATCAATCTTATAGGATCATGTTGTTATTTACCAAAAGAAAAATATTTAAATACTCTCGCCCAGTGTGCACCAAAATGTCTATATCACTAAGATAAGTCGTCATTTAAAAATGGCATTATCACTTACTGCAGGTATGAAGATCTAATATACGTTTAAATTACGTTTAATGACAATCATACAGCTTGAACTAAATTATTACTAAATCCATAAAAAACAATTAATATGCTCATTTTTACAGGACTTATCTTCTTATCTTATAAATTACAGACCCTACATCTAAAGAGAAGATAATTACGCCCTACTTATATCATGTGTCAATCTAATCATGCTAATTCGTCATAGTTAATGGTTTACTCTGACAAACCCATTCCACGGTCTATTATTTTATGTTCCTCTTTGATTTGTAAAAAAAACAAGTCTTTTAGCTAACCCTAAGGCTTTGACATATATATATATATATATATATATATATATATATATATATATACATATATCCCATATCCTACTTTGTACACTGGCAGTGTACCTTTTTTAAAAAAACTATTAAAGTTTTTTCTATTTTTTCTTTTGTTTTCGTTTAAGAACATGTTTGTCTACAATTTGCCGCGTGCTGTTTGACTTTTACAATTGCGTTTTATTATTTTATTGCGCTTGAAAGTGATAACATTGTCAAAAATTGAAAAAAATGAAACCAGTTCGGAAAATGTAAGTAATAACACTTTTTATAAATATTTTCAAAATAAAAAAAATAATTGATTTAGAAACATAAAGTATCCTAGTATTATAATTAATTAATTTATAGCATAGTCTTTTCAAATTTTATTTTTTTGTAACGTACACTCCCAGTGTACAAGGCAGAATATGCCACTGTAGGAATCAATTACTAATATATGAATCAAAATAGATCAAGACTTCATTTAGAACATAAATTTGTTTGTTTTAAGTGCATTAGCTTTTGCCGAAATGTCGACTCCACTGGAAACATTTAGGAAACTGAACAAGCCTACTGCTCTAGTTTCTATTAGCCTTTAGAAATAAAACGCATTTTTATATACTCCGCGTTGTACTTGTTTCTTGTTTTGTTTCCAACTGTAGTACTGTAGCCTATTGGAAATGCTCGCAAGCATCTACTATCTATAGACGTTATGAGACTACTCATGTGCAATCATCGGAAATTTACGCCTATGGGGATTCCCCTAAACAATAAGTGTTTCGCACACACAGATACACACTTAAGCATGTTCAGATTATCTGCGCTCCATGACCTCCAAATTAACCGAGGGCCACAGAAATAGAGGGTCTTTACAGGGCCACAGAAACAGAGGGTCTTTACATCTTCAGCGCCAAAGATTGCAAGGTCTAAAAGGGGAACTTAACTTTCCCTTTACTTTTGTATAAGAGTGCAATACTTTCTATACTTTGGGTGTCATCCCTGAAGAGCTCATTAAGACCCCAATTAGTTTTAAGTCATGGGTCCAAGGGCAATGAGCTCATTGTAAAATGGTTTTACATGCCATAGTCTGTGGGTTACTAGCCGTCGTGTGCTAGGGTTCATTAAATCCATTCGCGCCATGGATGCCACGCCACTGAATTTAAGTACATATGACTTTTAAGTGAATATGCATCTACGTACATTTCAATCTTGTATGTGCATCCATTTCCTATTAAACTGTATTGTGTTGCATGCCTATTCGTTGAGTGCCTACCCTAGAGAGTTACAACAATATATATTAAATGACCAGTAACTTCATGCTCTATACATTTAGTATCACATCTCATGATAAGATAATACTTTAGTTAATGACAGTCTGGGCCCCCTGCATTTTACTCAAATCAATTTAAAACTAAAGTTCCTTTCTATTATAGAGGTCTAAACTATGGATACATGGATTTTTTATTGAAGTTTTTTGCCAATTTCAATTTTATCTAACTACTCCAGAAAATGTTTAAGTCCTCGTTTCTTACTTTTTCTATACGAACAGATACACACCTAAATCCATTTGAATGTGAACAGTATTTATTCACATTTTGAATAAAACATTATAACCTCAGATAAGAGCTATAAATGACATATTTGTTTCTGATGCTAATCTCTCACCTTCGTTTGAAACATTTTTAGTAATATTATTATTTTGTGTTATCACTAGTTTTAATTTTAAACCATTGAAAATAAAACATAATAAATGTATACATATATATATATATATATATTTCTATCTGCCTATCTATCCATCCATCCATCCATCCTCTATATGTATAGAAATCTCTCTATATATATATTTTTCTCGTTTACGTGTGTACTTGTCGTTTTGAAATTAATTAACTCTTTTTTGTTTGTTCTGTAGCTAATGTTGAGGATCGATAATTGATTTCATAAAGACACTTTTGAGCTCATATTGCTTGGTCAAGATCTTGCCAACATTTTTGATTTTCTACTTGGTAATTTGAGATTCGTTACATTTTTCTACTATAATAACGCTTATAACGATTTCTCATTATTGTAATATCTCTTTCCACAAAAAAAAAATAATATTTTTTTTACATCTGTTTTTATATTAATAACTAAATAAATAATTGACTAAACAGAAGAAGTAAATGAAAGTGTTGTTCTTCATTTAAAATACTTAAAATAACAAGTAAAAGACACATTTATCACACTAATCAATCGTTTTTAGAAGCCCCCGAAAGGGGGAAAAGACGCTAATAGTTTTGTGTCAAATGTCTGTCCGTCTGTCCGTCCGATTTAGATCTCCATTCAAACGTATGATGCAACGGCTAGTTCTTTCTTTTCTGAAAGCGAAATATCTAGTTTTCTAATCACTTATGCAAGCAGTGTTTTCATAAAAATACACCACTTTTAAAACTATTCACTACTAATAAAAACAACCAATGGTGGCTTTTTAGTAGGGGGGATAGCAATTTGCCATATTTTTAAAACATTTATGCCAATGGTTTTAGATTTGTCCAAAAATGTATTTCTTTTACATTTGCATAGCTACGTTAAGTAAGTTCTGTCCTACTATTTACTACTTTGACCCAAAAATAATGTTTACTTTTTATTTAGAGAGAAAAGATCTATTTAGTATGCATATAAGTTGGACATAATTTAAAACAAAAATTAATAAGTAGTTTTTGATATTATCGCGTGAACTGCTGCGGCAGTTGGTATTTATACAACAATTAACTTATGAATTATTCTTTTTTTTTACGGAAATGTATTTTTATTCTTTAGAGGATTTGAATAGAAGATTGACCCTTTACAAAACAATTTGATCAATTAATATTCATTATAAGTCATCAGTTAGGCCAGGTTCACATCTAGCTTCACACTCACTATCACTTATCCTTTCGTCCGCTGGGGCACCACACAAGATCTGTCAACCTTTCTCCAATCTTCTCCGTCATTTGTCTTTGATAGAAATTCATTCTGATGTCCTTTCTGAAAATATTGGTACATGCCTTTATACCTTCCTGGGTGGACCACTTCGGGGACGATTTTGAGTTTGTGTTTCCACAAACTGTCCTTGTAACCTTGTTTTTTTTTTATTAAATTAACCTTTCATTTTAATAAATGTTCATTTCAGGAGATATTTTCATTAAAATCAATCTATTTGTACAATTTTGCAGTGATAAATTGAGAATGACAGTTCTTGAAATGATAAGAAATGTCTGTTTAGTATTCCTCTACGTTTGCTGTTTTTTGAATTGTGGTTTGGCATTCGGTAAGTAGAAAAACGTGTACTTAAAACTATTTACATCTAATAATACATTTCGAATATAAATATTCAGTTAGAATTGAGCTTCTTATAATAATGTGTACACAGAAAAGAAAAAAAATGTTATCAAGATTTTTAAAAGTACAATATGAATGTGTTGAAATAATCTAAAAATTCATTGACGTAAACGTATTTATTACCCTGTATGTTCAGATGAAGTTGACTTGAACAAAGTTTCGATAAATCTAAAACAATATGACATTCAAAGTGGTACAACCAACTGCACCAATGGACTTTTGGCTCACGTTGATCGTTTTATAGCCGTTGGATTGATAGATATTGAACCACCATTGCAAATAAGTGACATGGTCATTACATTTCAAATTAAGACAAACACATCGTCCGTTCCTGAAAAAGTGAGTACCTAATAAATCTATATCTATCTATCTATCTATCTATCTATCTATCTATCTATCTATCTATCTATCTATCTATCTATCTATCTATCTATCTATCTATCTATCTATCTATCTATCTATCTATCTATCTATCTATCTATCTGTCTATCTTTGTATATAAATATACGTATGTATTTAAAAGGGCTACAGTCTTGTTTACTACACAGAACAAAAAATCCATTTCATAAGAATTAACTTAATTTAATTAAAAAAAAATTATTTAAAGCCTAGTCAATAGATTTTATTTAAATAAAATATTTTTTAGTACAAAGTAGTGCAAGGGAAATGGTGCATGGAGAATTCCGAAGATGAAGAAGTTGTGTGTACTAAGACAGACGAAGCGAACAGTTTTAAAGTGATTCTTAACATTACTGCAGTCCAGTTGCTGAATGGGATGGAACTCTTTTTGACTGTGTATCTTGATGACTGGTTCAAGACAAACGGACCTATATCTGTTCCACCAATTTACGGTAAATACAAGAAAATAAATACTATTTTAAAAATATGTTTGATAATAGAATAAACTCCACCCCGCAACACCGCCACCCCTCTTTAGACGATGCGCCCACCTTTACGAAACTATAAATCATACCCTTTTTAAATACACCAATTAGGTTCACCAAAGTTTGTTTACTGTTGCCACAACTTTCTCGCATAATTAACTCTTGGAATAGTGGTGCGGAATAACGAAACAATGTAAGTAATTTTGCAATGGCTAAAATGCTATAAGCATACAGTTCAGTTGCTTGCCAGAAATAGAAGAAGAAATTTACTTATTAACCTATTTTCAGTTCCTCTCATTAGCTTGTAAGCTCTTCCTGTGCTAGAAGGGTAGAAATTGGGTGGACACAAGTCTTTAAAACGGTTCACAACGATTTTTAAAATTTTTAACAGTTTAAACATATCCTTGAAAAAAAATAATTTATTAATACACAATATGAATATATCATTTCTAACTAGAGCCATTATTTAACTCTAGTATTTTAATGCTTCCAAATTTAAAAATAAATATCACCGAAAAAGATTTCTCCTTTACGATTCTGATTTTTTTTTTGTAAGAGCGTTTGTTTTTCTCTCTCTGAATTGCATATGAATGATAGATAGCTAAATGAAAATATTTTTTACCCAAGCCCTAATCCCCTCCCCCGTTAAAATGCCTGGTTAGGTTCATATATAAATGTATTCTGAGTTTAGAAAATTTGTATTTATTTTATGCTACTTGTTTTCCAAATGTTTTCCTAATCGAAACTTTTCGCCGCGGAACAATAAGCTTATTGTTTTAGAAAGATTAAATCCAGGTGGTGCCGTAGTAGTTAATTATTCCAGTAGTTCGTGGAACACCTACTGAGGCCTCGCGAAACGCTAAGTTTAGCGGAACACAGGTTTGGAAACACTGTTGTTGAGTATTGTATATGAACATATTTTAGAACATGCAAATTACGTTTTCCATTTTTAAGTATACTATAAAACAGAGTCCTCAATATGAAATAATATTGAGCAACCAATTGTGTATCTCAATCTGAAAGATTTTTATTTTTATTTTGTACAATTTTGTTTTACAGATTTATCTGATGTTAATATATTATTGAATGGCAACAAAGTGAATTCCTCAACACCTAGAATGGAAGCTTCAATGTTCACATTGTGTTGTGTGAATGCTCCATCGCCTTGTTTTGTGATGGTGTCTAATCAGCTCGGTGAACAAGTCAACAACGAGAACTGCGTGAATGTCACTCATGAGAAAGACATGAATTACACAATACATCTCCATGTCTGTCATAATGTGAAGCGGTTTGTCTTGAATGTAACGTCTGGGCAAGCATCTAAAAGTTTCAGCGGTAGTTATATTTCTATCTAGATAGATGTATGCATATACGTATATGCATTTAGGAATATATGTATGCGTCTATGTATATCCATTTTATCTACCTAGCTATCCATAAAAAAAATTCTATGTTCATTTTTTTTTATCCTAATCTAGGCAACAGTTACTGGAATTCAAAAACACTTGCTGGTTGCGTGTTACTGACTCTCACTGTTAAAATAGTATCTCTGATCTACCTGAAGACGTGTTCCACTGAAGGTAATGGCTTTGTTTTTAAACGTGACTTCTTGTTGTACATTTTTATAAAGTCTTTCGAGAAGTTAATAACATTTTAAATTTATGTTCCTATAATAGGTGAAAGTTGTAAATGTGTACTAATATTTCAACTAATGTGTAAATATTAATTAATTAATTAATAATAAACTATTGACTTCATTTTTTTTAATTGTGTCAATGGTAGACAAGATCTACATAGTTTCGATCTAGAACTAATTTGAATGTATTGACATTATTAATAAACTTTACATTTTTGAGACATTTTTGTTTGAACCCAGTTTATCTTATTATTTATAGTTTAGTCCACCTTGCATGAGATTTTCCAATACAGTACACCAAATACATTAAAAATATTCTATTATTAAAAACTTCATTACATTAACTTTCCACTTAGTAAATACTAGCCGAATATTACCCGCGTCCTGTGGGTCTTAGTTTGTGTATTACTAATCTAGTGGATTGGATTTAGATATATGTCAAACTTGGCTAATGTTCCTTTCACATTTTCTTTCGTCACAATAATAAATATAGTCATGCAAAAATGGGTTTACCCATTTAGCAGATACATTTTTATATAAAAGATAAATTCTATGGAAACGGGTTTACCTGATTTATCAAAACGTGTCTTTTATAGCGATAAATTTAGCAATTAAAATAAAAATAAAAGAAGTGCGCTATGTATGGGATAGAACGTACGTCGCGATGTCTCAATTCACAGACAGAAGGAACGAATTTATTTTAAAATGCTTTTGAAAAACAAATCTGAAGGTTAATTGATTAAAATAAATTCCAGTTAGTACCCAAGAAACACTTATGTCAATTTTTATCAAGATTGGTCAAAAGGTTTTGATTTATATTCGGAACATACATACATACATACATACATACATCATAAGCGTAGCTAGGATTTTTTTTTGGGGGGGGGGGGGAATCCACCCCCCAAACCCACCCCCCCCCCGCGAAAATTTTTTTTTATATGCATTTATGTGTGTGTGTGTGTACATATTCTTTATTGCATTCTGACCCTTCATTCTTTCGGAAGAATGTGCCCTAGAATGGGTTGTTCCATGAATTAGTGGGAAAATTGTAGATTCCCCGCCATTACTAGCAAGGGGTCTGGGCTCCCCCAACGCGGGGCGAAGCCCCGCCGCCAAGCACTATTTCTGGTATTGAAAGCCAACAAAATGCATATTCTGAGGTATCTACACCGCATTTTCCTGCTATTAAAAAGTTTTATTTCAAAAACTTAATGTGCTATTCTTACTGACTTAGACCCTCCCGCGCCTTTCGGAGCATTTGACGTCAAGCTGTTTCCATAAAAATCTGTCACTGGTAATGTCTGAAGCCTCTTCCCACCGGCCATGAGGACCTCAATGAATGAGTGGCGTCAAGTTGTACTAGGATATCATTGCAACTCTTCTTATGCGTAATTCATTTTGTCGGAGAACATGTCCCGCAAACCTCATGCGTCGCTCTCTCACTATCTTACTATGGGGTCGACTCCCAGTTCGGCATAGGATTTCCTTGATTTAAACCCGATCTCTATATGACTCCTAAAATCTGTCTTAGCCATCTTTGTTGAGCAACATTTAGTGTTTTTCAATTTCGGCAGATGACTATTCACTGTAGTTTATTAAGGGAGCCCTGCCACTGGTAAAAATGTGTAACCTCTCTTGAATACGCTCTTGGAATAAAGTGACTGTAGTTTGCTTTAGATTTTATATCGAAAAGAGAAGTTTTATCGTCAAAATCATCTAAAGGGGTTTTAAACTTTAAAAAAAAACGCCATCTGTAGAAGAGGGGTTTAAACTCAAACCCCCGATTAAATTGGCTACGTTCAAATAATTTTAGTGTGTAATTTGCTTTTTTTTATATATTGAAGAGGTCTTTTTTAGCATCAAACCCCTCTGAATGGGGGTTTAAACTCAAAACCTCTTTTGGCAACGCTCATATCATTTTGAGTGCGTAATTTGCTTTTTTTCTTACACTGAAGATTTTTTTTTAGCCTCAAACCCCCCTGGCGTAGGGTTTAAACTCAAAACCCCTTTGGCTACGCTCATAGATATTAGAGTGAGTAATTTGCTTTTATTTATAATGAAGAGGTACTTTTTAGCTTCAAACTCCACTGGAGGGGAGTTTAAACTCAAAACCCCTTTGACTACATTCGTAACATTTTGAGTGTATAATTTGCTTTGTTTTTATTATTAAAGAGGTATTTTTTACCTTTGAACCCCGCTGAAGTGGGATTCAAACTCAAAACTAAGTCAAAACCCATTTAGCTACGCTCTTAACATTTTGAGTACGTAATTAGCTTTTTTTTATATTGAAGAGAGGTTTTATCGTAAATTTTGGAGGGTGTTTTAAAATCAAAATCTCCCTTAACTGTGCTCTTGGAATTAGGGGATTTTCGTTTGCATTTTTTTTTTGTTTTGTTTTATAGAAGAGGGGGAGTTAACTACAAAAACCCCAAGTAGGGGTTTAAAACTCAAAACCCCCTGGTAGGGGGTTTTAAACTCAAAACCCCATTGGTTGTGCTGGGGCAAGTGATGGTTCAGTATTAAAATCTCACCTAAAATAAACAAAATCAAAGCAAAAAATCATTCACTAAATTCCTATCCCCCCAAGGGGGGGGGGATTTCATTTGGGGGGGGGGGTTTGAACCCCAAAACACTCCCCTGGCTACGCCCATGACATACATACATACATACATACATAGGCATACATAGGCATACATACATACATACATACATAGGCATACATAGGTATACATACATACATACATACATACATACTTACATACATACATACATAGGCATACATAAGCATACATACATACATACATACATACATACATACATACATACATACATACATACATAGGCATACATAGGTATACATACATACATACATACATACATAGGCATACATATATATATATATATATATATATATATATATATATATATATATATATATATATATATATATATATATACATATATACGCACGCCTTACTTTCTACTTTATATTATAGATAAAAAAGAATATAGTATAATTATGTTAACATTATTGTTACAGTTTCAGAGAAATCAAATTTCACACAGAACTTGCTTGACAATGGACAAGAAATATTGTAAGTAACTAGACAATACAGTTTATATTTGTGTTTCTTAATCTAAACATCTTAATTCAAATGTATACTAAATTAGTCAAAGATTATAATAAAATTATATTAAAATTAATTCATTCACTCACCACTTATTCCCACTATATATATATATATATATATATATATATATATATATATATATATATATATATATATATATATATATATATATATATATATATATGTGTGTGTGTGTGTGTGTGTGTATGTGTGAACATAATTTTTTTCATAACAAGAGCATCGTGATAGAATTAAATCTTTAAGCGCTACTCTTAGGGTTTATAGATAATTTTCACGTAACATAAGTGCTTCAAGGTCAAATATTAAAAAAAAACCAACTCGTTTATTTGCCAATGATGCATTTTTAGTTATTGCGTAGCAAGGTCGTAGTTGAAAATGTAGCCAAGTTACTTTAAAAATAAGACGAAATTAAGAAGTATAAAATACCTTAGATAGTTCGAGAAAGAAAAAGACGTAGATTGTAGAGACTAAACAAAGAGATGCATTAACTGTTTTGCGGCCTCTGTGACTGTTGTAAATGTATTGAAATTAAATTGTAGTGTTTATTTTTGATACGATATTAATATTCAATAACTTTTATATTATTTTTTCCATGCATTTAGCGATTCAAATCCAGTAACTAAAATTGATTTAATTGTTAAAGAGTCTGCTATCACTCCTCGGTAAGTTAAAAAGACAAAACTGCTTTCTATTCTTAAATTAAATATAAAAGTGAAGCTAGGTGCTGAAACAAATGACGATACATACATATTAAACATAAATAAGCAGCAGCACCAGGGACCAAGTTTTTAAATGAGAGAAAGTAGTGAATTAAATGCGCCGAAAATAAAGGACTGCACCGACCAAGGCACTGCACTAACCAGGGCTTGAACCAGTGACTCTGGAAACGACAACACAGCCTAGCGATAACGCAGTAAGCGAACTTAACCTCTAGACCATAGGAATGTCCAAAAATACATTCTTCTGGTCCAGAGTCATTTCGCCCGAATGCATATTACCACCACAGTGGCCTTGGTCGGCGCAGTCCCACATTTTATATATATTCGGTCCCTGATGCTGCTGTTTACTTATGTTTAACTAGTCGACCCACGGCGTAGCAAACGTCGTTATTTTGCTGGGCCGGCCTTAGACCAATGCAACCTATGCGGCCGCAGTGGACCCACGCTAATTCTAGGTGTAAATTATTAAACAGTTTATAACATGTAACAGAATTTCCGCAGCCTCCTGATTTACAAGAAGCTACTTGAAGTCTCCTGAAATTGCAAATATACGAAAAAGTTATGGAAATCTCCGGAAATTATTAAAATCTTTAGAAAACTGAAAAAAAAAAAGAATTTCCTGAAATATTTAGAGAATTTTTTTTTATTTTGGAGTGTCATTCAAAATGGAAATTGCCAAATCCTACGCGCGAAGATAAAAAAAAAATACATTATTGTCACAGTCTCGGTTGACATTGCTTGTTAAATGTTCACCTAGGGTTAAGAGGTTAAAAGACACGTGGAACTCCTGATATAGAAACAGGAACAAGAATGACTAAAATTGACTTTTAGTTCAGTCAAGTAAGTCAAGTGGTATCCTTTGGACCGGGCAGTCAAGTAGTATCTTTTGGTTCGGGACTTACAATAGCGACTTAGAAAGTTAAATTTCAGTTCAGTAGTAATTTTTGGGCAGTTGATGCCAGTGGTCTTTTTGAGACATGTATTTCTAGTAGTTATTCTGTATTATTCTGTACAGTGTTACCCGCTGAGATGCGGACGTTATTTGTAATCTACTCTGGAGAGTTTAACGTATTGGGTATATTTGATACTGCTGTTATGCGGATGGGATTGTTTCTTGACTTGTTTAACTGACAAGGAGTGCAGTATTATTTTTATTGTTATCAAATAAACTTTATTAAGTCAATCTGTAGTATCTATGTTTGTCACGTGTCAAGAGTACTCCAGGAAGCACGAACCCAGCATTCTATAATAGAGACCAGTCCCTCGTGTGTGTAAAAGTAATACACGTCACACAATATCAACGCCACGTCTCAAAACGTGCATTTACAATTATGCAATACCCGTATTTGTGTAATCTTGTGAAAGAACCTTCTCTCGCTTCAAACTAATGAAGAATTACTTGAGGTCAACAATTCTCGTAGATAAATTGAAACATTTGGTAATTCTTGCTATTGAGCATGATCTATGTAGGAAACAGAATTTTATGATATACTGTATGACTTTACTACACGCAAGGCTCGTAAAATAGTTATATACGTAGTAAAGAATGAATAAAATGCAAAGACTTATTTATTTTCTAATAAAAACGCTTAATTTTTACTTATTATCCGTATCCCATCCGAACTTGGACTCGCCACAATACGTTTCGCATAGAGCCCCACAACGGTTGTGTCCGGCCCTGCTATTTAGTAACGGGTGAATATAGAGTAGATTACTTGTTCTCCCCTCCTCTTTTTTTAGCCGCTAAAGTTACGTGGAGTTACTCTAGTCCGACATACAGAAATAAAAGAGTGATCTTTCCTTTACTTCTTATTGTCCAAACTGTTGAGCCATGAAGAAAATTATATATATATCATGGGCGTAGCCAGGATTTTTTTTCGGGGGGGGGTTTTGGGGGGGTGAATTTTTTTTCTCCCCCCCCCCCCCCACCGACCCCCCCTCCCCCGCGAAAAAAAAATTGTATGTATTTATGTGTGTGTGTGTACATAATCTTTATTACATTCTGACCCTTCATTCTTTCGGAAGACGTTTATTGTGCCCTAGAGTAGGTTCTTCCATGAGTTAGTGAAAAAATTGTAGATTCCCCGACATTACTAGCAAAGGGGTCTGGGTAAACGCTAGGAGCTCCCCCAGCGCGGGGCGAAGCCCCGCCGCCAAGCACTATTTCTGATATTGAAAACCAACAAAATGCATATTCTGAAGTATCTACAGTGCATTTTCCTGCTATTAAAAAGTTCTATTTCAAAAAGCTAATGTGCTATTCTTACTGACTTAGACCCTCCCTCGTCGTTCGGCGCATTTGCCATCCAACTGTTTCCATAAAATTGTAGACTCCCCGCCATTACTAGCAAGCGGGTCTGGGGGAGCGCCAGGAGCTCCCCAGCGCGGGGCGAAGCCCCGCCGCCAAGCACTATTTCTGGTATGGAAAGCCAACAAAATGCATATTCTGAGGTATCTACAGTGCATTTTAATGCTATTAAAAAGTTTTATTTTAAAAACCTAATGTGCTATTCTTACTGACTTAGACCCTCCCACGCCGTTCGGAGCATTTGACGTCAAGCAGTTTCCATAAAAATCTGTCACTGGTAATGTCTGAAGCCTCTTCCCACCTACCATGAGGACTTCCATGAATGAGTGGCGTCAAGTTGTACTAGGATATCATTGCAACTCTTCTTATGCGTAATTCATTTTGTCGGAGAACATGTCCCGCAAACCTCATGCGTCGTTCTCTCACAATCTTACTAAGGGGTCAACCCCCAGTTCGGCATAGGATTTCCTTGATTTAAATCCGATCTCTATAACTGACTCCTACAATCTGTCTTAGCCATCTTTGTTGAGCTATATTTAGTGTTTTTCGATTTCGGTAGATGACTATTCACTGCAGTTTATTAATGGAGCCCTGCCACTGGTATAAATGTGTAACCTCTCTTGAATACGCTCTTGGAATTAAGTGACTTTAGTTTGCTTTAGATTGTATATCGAAAAGAGAAGTTTTATCGTCAAAATCTTCTGTTGGGGGTTTTCCACCTCAAAATGCTCTGTAGGGGGATCTTAGACTCAAAACCATCTGGAGGGGTTTTAAACTTTAAAAAAAAAAAAGCCTTCTGTAGAAGAAACTCAAAACCCCCGATTGGCTTGGCTACGCTCAAATAATTTTAGTGTGTAATTTGCTTTTTTTTTATATTGAAGATGTATTTTTAGCACCAAACCCCTCTGAATGGGGGTTTAAACTCAAAACCCCTTTCGGCAACGCTCATAGCGTTTTGAGTGCGTAATTTGCTTTTTTTCTTACACTGAATATGGCGGGGGGTCTAAACTCAAAACCCCTTTGACTACGCTCATAGATTTTAGAGTGAGTAATTTTCTTTTATTTATATTGAAGAGGTACTTTTTAGCTTCAAACTCCACTGGAGGGGAGTTTAAACTCAAAACCCCATAGACTACACTCCTAACATTTTTAGTGTATAATTTGCTTTTTTTTTATTATTAAAAAGAGGTAAAACCCATTTATCTACGCTCATAACATTTTGAGTGCGTAATTAGCTTTTTTTTATATTAAAGAGGGGGTTTATCGTTAATTTTAGACGGGGTTTTAAAATCAAAATCTTCCTTAACTGTTCTCTTGGAATTAGGGAATTTTCGTTTGCATTTTTTTTGTTTTGTTTTATAGAAGAGGGGGAGTTAACTGCAAAAACCCCAGGTAGGGGGTTTTAAACTCAAAACCCCTAGTAGGGTTTTTTAAACTTGAATCGCTCTGGTAGGGGTTTTAAACTCGAACCCCCCAAGTAGGGGTTTTTAAACTCGAACCCCCCCTGGTAGGGGTTTTTAAACTCGAACCCCCCTGGTAGGGGGTTTTAAACTTAAAACCCCTTTGGTTTTGCTAGGGCAAGTGATGGTTTAGTACTAAAATCTCAACTAAAATAAACAAAATCAAAGCAAAAAATCAGTCACTAAATTCCGACTCCCCCCCCCCCAGGGGGGGGATTTCATTTCGGGGGGGGGGTTTGAACCCCAAGAACCCCCCCCCCTGGCTACGCCCATGATATATATATATATATATATATATATATATATATATATATATATATATATATATATATATATATATATATATAGTCAACTCTAAGATACGCCTCTTTTTGCAGGGCCGACCATGGGCCACTGCAACCGATGCGACCGCAGTGGGCCCCACAATTTCATAGGACCTGCGCTTATTCCAGGTGTAAATTATGAAATTAAATCATTTTTATAACTTATAACAGATTTCCCGCAGCCGCCTGATTTACCAGGAGCTCCTGGAAATCTCATAAAATTGCTAAATATACGAAAAAGTCATGGAAATTATTAAAATCTTTTGAAAACAAAAAATCTCATGAAATATATAGACAAAACCAAAGTAGATTAATTCTTCTCCTCCCTTACTCTTCTTTTTTTTTCGCCACTAAAACAACGTGGGGTAGAAATAAAAAAGTGATTTTTCCATGACGTCTTGGTCCCTACGGTTAAGTCTGCTATTTTGTTTCGGATGAATACTACTTGTTCTTTCCCCCCCCCCCTCTTTTTTTCGTAGGGTAACTCTAGTCCGTCCAAATTGCAGAAATAAAAGAGAGTGATCCTTCCTTTACTCCTTGCGTGTCCAAACTCTATAGTTATGGAGAGTATTTTATATATAGTTCAGTATCTATCATCATTAGTTTCAGCACCTAGCTTTACTTCTATATTTACTTTCATAGCTTAATTGCTCATACCCACTGAATCTTCTGTATTTAGTGTATTTATGTTGTCCATTTGTCATTAGGTGAGATACACAATGTTTGTCTAATACATGCCTAACGGCTGTCTGTGTCGCTCTATTGAAGTTGTTGGTGAACGGATGGGGGAGGAGCTAGCTAGGGCATGAGACTATTGACCACTGGGGGTGGTAATTTGCATTCGGGCAAAATGACTCTGGACCAGAAGAATTTATTTTTGGACATTCCGATGGTCTAGAGGTTAATTTCGCTTAGTGCATTATCTCTAGGCGGTATTGTCGTTTCCATGGTCCCTTTTCGAGCCCTGGTCGGCACAGTCACTTATTTTCGTCACATTTAATTCACTACTTTCTTCCATTTAAAAACTTGGTCTCTGGTGTAGCTGTTTGTTTATGTTAAATATTTATTCTTAAATTTTATTTCAATTCTCATTTCATTTCTTTCGTAGAACACTTATCTAATTATAAATTCAATTAGATCATTCAATCTACTTTGTTTTCTTTTCTTTTGCAGGTCAAGCTATACTTTTTCAGACAATTAATGAATTATTTTACTGGTAATTTCTTTCTAAATTATATTAGGCCTTGAAAGAAGAGAATATTTTTTATAGACATTCAACATTTATGTCTTTTTTTATAATTATTTCCATTATGACGACTTGGAAAGGTTTAAGGTTTCATAGTGATGGCTTACGTAAACTGCAGCACTTGTCAGGAACAGATCCATTTTAACCTTATACGTTATAAGATTGTTAGGACCGCCTCACGTTTTTTTTTTCGTTTTTCATAAGTATTATTTGAGATTTGTTGAAACATTTCGATGGTAAATTACGTTATATTGCAATGATTGGAAAGGAACCTGCCTAACCCTTGTAACTGTGTATAAATCTGTATTAATGTTTCCACATATTATGGAAGAATGTATTTTTTCTTTTGCTTATTTTTGTTAGCTTCCAATACGGGTATACTTCTTATTGCAGCTTTACACACAAATACTTGTTCATAAGTGTATAATTCAAATTTCTTGGTATAAAATCGTTAAAAGAACGAAAGGATGATGACCGTATACCTGCTCTCTCTTTCAACGTGTGTGTGTGTATATTCAACAACGGTTAAGCTTGGTTATTTTTCTTTGGGTATTTGTTGTTTTTTATTTGACCAGTACTCCCCCCCCCAAACCTTGTTTTTTTTTCATTTGTTTTGCACTTCCAATACAAGCCCTATCACTAATCTGGTCAAGCCCCTGCGCAGGCATAACCATTGTCCGATTTAGACAAAAATGACATAGAAAAGGACAATTTTATTCTGAAGTTTAGTTTATTATAAAATGTTTTGCATAATAAATGAATTATCTTTGTTGTAGTCGCTATTAGTTTAGTTAGCTTTCTTACTTTTGTGTGTGTGTGCCTACTGACTACAATAGTATAATTTTGTATCAATCTTGTCCAACTAACCTTTTACAAGATTAATGTTTGCATAAAGATCTATTTATTAGAAACTCTCTTATACCATATTTTTGTTCTGTTTATTGTATGTACTGTTATCAATAAATCTGGATTTCTTCGGATTTCACTTTTAAATTATCGTGCATTTTGTTCTTCGATTGTGTTATAGCTTCATTAGGAATGTGTGTGTGTGTGTGTGATTAATTTTTGGTGCTTTAGTTAATTTGTGATGTTTTGTATATTTTTTCCTAAATTTGTGAACAAATGACAATGTAGTTTTGTGAATCTATAACTGCAGAGATAAATCTAAAATTGTAGGCTTTTATGTAATGTAAAATAACTATAACTATAATGAAATATGTTTTAACAATAATAAAAATAATAACAATGACAAAGCCTGGTTGTGCGGTATGCATCGCACTGCCGATCTATTGTCTTGTTGGTCATGGGTTCATACCCTTCCCACAGCCAACCCCGTCGTCCTGGGCAAGAAAGTAAATTATTTTCTTCGCTGAATGAACATCCGAAACATGTAGAACATTTTACAAACAAACAATGACATTAGAGCTAAGCTAAAAAATATAATATCAATCTATAAAGTATCTAGTATTTAATGTCCTTTTTATCAAAATGTATTCATATATATGTTATATAATAATAATAATAATAATAATAATATAATAATAGTAATAATAATCTTTACTGTCGGTATGGCAATTTGCCTTACAATTTGTGCATTACACCAAACAAAAAACATTATAACTATAAGAAACCAAAGTGTACATTCACACCAGACTCACTCATAATTTACATGTGAAAAAGTTTATACCAGATTGTTCTTATTTAATGATTTGATTGCCAGGGGAACAAAAGAGTGTTTGTGTCTGTTTGTCTTTGCCATCGGTGTGTTGTATCTCTTTTGTGATGGTAAAATCACAAAATCCTGACACAAAGGGTGATTCCTTATTTCGAGGATTTTGTTACCTTTTTTATAGATGTTTGTCCCAAACAACTGCCCAAATGAGGTTTGTTTTTTGCCAATGATTTCACCAGCAGCGTTTAGGATTCTATAAAGTTTATTTTTATTTTTAATGCTCAGATTGCCATACCGGGCAGTGATATTGAAACTTAAAATATTGCAGATGTGAACGTGATAAGACATAGCCTAGGCCTTTTCGCTAACATTAAACGACGACAGTTTTTTTATTAATCGTAATCTTTGCTGCCCTTTTTTGCTGATATAATTAGTATTTGCAGTAAAATTTAGTTTATTGTCTAGGATAGTACCGAGGTATTTAAAGGTTTGCACTATTTCAATAGTCTCTCCCGCCACAGAAACAATATCATTTTCCTTCTTTTCCCTACGAAAATCAATTACAATTTTTTTTTTACATTTAATAATAAAAAAATATCTTTACAGTAATTTTCAATGTGTTCTATTTCTCTGAAATACTCATTTACGTCTGAGCTCACTGAGAGCAGGGCATCATCAGCGAATTTTGTGAAGGAGCAAAAAAGAAACACAATGGCGATGTCACAGCCCCCTGGGGCGCCCCTGTGTTAACTATGCGTTCATTTGATATAACATTGTTTACCCTAACCCTCTGCGATCTCTGGGTAAAAAATTTATTAGCCCATAGTATTATGTATGGACTAATCTTCAACGCTTTCATCTTTTCAATGAGTAAATGAAGTTGTATAGTGTTAAAAGCTGATAAAGAACAATCTTACATAAGTGTTCGGTAAGTCCAGATGTTTGTAGACACAGTTTAAAATATTTAGGATGGCATCGTCTACACCTTTACCCTTTTGGTAAGCAAATTGTAAAGGGTCTAACTTACTACAAAGATCATTCAGAAGAAACATTTGAACCAATTTTTCTAAACATTTAGACACAATGGAAGTAAGTGAAACAGGTCTATAGTCATTCATTTCCTTCGGTTTGGAAACCTTTGGCACAGGTACAATTATAGATGACTTCCACACAGGTGGTATCTCATGGTTTAGTAATGAAGTAGAAAAAATATCTTGGAAAGGTTCAGCTAGTTGTTCAGCACATTCTTTTAAGATTCGCCCTTTTATTCCATCAGGCCCACCAGCTTTCATTGGGTTGACGTTTTTGAAAATGTTGCAGACTTGCTCTTTAGTAATCGCCAATTCTAAACAGTTGTTAACATTGACATCCTGAAGGGCTTTCAGTCTTAGATAATTAAAATCTTTCGTGTCGAAGCGACAATAGAAATCATTTAGCTCGTTGGCTAATGTTTTTTCGTCTCTTGTAGCAAAATTATTTTTAATTTTGTGTTCCTGCCATTTTGTTCATGATGCCCCACGCCTGTTTCAAGTCACTTGTATTAATCGAGTCTTCCAGCTTGGTGCGGTAGTTTCTCCTCCCTTCCTCAAGAACGACGTTCAGATTTCGTTGAGCTCTTTTCCTTGTCTGTCCATCGCCACTCATAAATGCTCTTTTCTTTTTTATTATTTCCCGTTTTATTTTTTGCAGAGACCCATGGTTTATTGTTGGGTTATATCTTGATGCTCTTAGTACTGATACACATGTTTTCACAGAATTTGATGTAATTTGTCACTGCGTCAATCCATTCTTCCAGATTTTATGTAGTCTCTAAACAAATTCCAGTCAGTGCAGTCTAGACATCCCTGTAGTTTGAGAATATTGTCTTGAGTCCATTCTTGTACGTTTTTTTGAATGATTTTTCCTTCTTTAAGTTTCGTGCGGTAAGTAGGCAGCAGTTGTATTGTTTTGTGGTCCGATGATCCTAGTGGTGGCTTTTCACGAGATGTGAATGCTGCTTTGATGTTACAGTAACATAAATCCAGAGTTCTGTTCTCTCTTGTCGGACATGAGATGTGCTGATAGAATGTGGGTAGGTCTACCTTCAAGGTGCATTTATTAAAATCACCCAGTATAACTACTGGTGCGTCCGGTGACCTTGTCTGAAACTCATGCACTACGTCAGCGATGATTGCAGCTGCAACTTCCTTCTTGGCTGTAGGCCAGGATTATGTAAATAACACCAAAGTCTCGTGGCAAATAAAAAGGTCTCAATGAGAGCGCCAGTAGTTCTAGATCCGGACAGCACATTCTCTTTTTAACCGTGTAGTTGGTACAGTATTTGAGGTTAATGTACACACACAGCCCCCCCCCCCCCATTTTCTTCTTCTTTGACTCAGTCGTTCTGTCAGATCTAATACAATAGAAACCATCAATAGCAATCAGGTTGTTGTCATCCTCCTCTAACCATGTCTCAGTAAAAGCCAATAGACACATTTTCCATAGCGTACATGGGCACATATCTCATCCACTTTGTTTCTTATTGAGCGGACGTTAGCTAGAATAATAGTAGGAAGTGGTGGGCGAAAACCTCTTTTCTCAGCCTTAGCCGTAATCCTCCTTTTTCCCTCTTTTCCTTGTACTAACAGAGGAAGGGTAGAGACAATTTATATGTGCATAACATGGTGGAAGAGGCTTCCTCTTTGAACGAAAATTGAGGAGTTGATCTTTTCCATAATGAATAGATCTAGTACTAGATCGGCCGCCATCTTGGGTCGCCATTTTTCATCTTTTATTTATAACCATAGACATATATATATATATAGACTGGACGATAAAGTAAAAATTATTATGGGGAACATTTGGGAAAAGATAAGTTTGTATGAGTTATACAGCAGTTATGAGCAGTGTAAAATTAAAAGTATTTATAGTGTTTTTTTTTCAGCCATAACCTATATAATTGATAGAACCCCTTCTGTATTATTATATCTCTAATCGTGCATACCGAATCTATGTCAGGCGAGCATTCGGATTATCTTTTGTTATAAAATGTTTTCATTTTAGCTTATATGGGTCTTCTGCTGAAACAAAATGCATTAATAGATGTATTCAGCGTTAACTTGAATATGAATTAACAAAATTACTAGCACACAATTATAAATAGTTTTGATTACTAGATTTAGATCTAGTGTATATAAATACTATAGTAAAAAAATACTACTTACTACTAGTACTATACTACTATACTATACTATAAACTATAATTGTAATCTGTATAGTCTAGTCTATAGTCTATAGTTGGTATATAAAAAGTCTAGGACTAGATTGTCACTAGATGTATAATCTATACTAATACTAGATCTAGTCTATAGTCTGCATGCATAGATGATAGACTGACTAGTTTAATAGTTAGTAGTAAAAAGTATGAAAAGTATTAGACCTGTTATTACAAATATTAGTCATATTTATTAGATTTAGATTTATCAATATTAAAATAGTCACAGTCACAGCGCTACTGAATTATCATAACTTACTGAAACTGAAAGTTATTGTGTATTATATTTAATTTTTTTTTCAACCTTTAGAATTTATCCCTTGGCCTATCGTACTACGAACATTAGAGCACGTTCTGCTCATTTTCTTTGACTTTTTTGACTAAAAACTAATTTTAACAATTTGAATCTATAAGACGACTGCCATACATTAATAAAGAAGCCATGTCAACAAACATAGATCTACATCACAAACCTATATATATTTGCCTATGTCTATGATTATGAAACAAAGGCAAAATATTGGGAATATGGCAGTTTTGTACTTTTCAAAACGAAAGATCATAGTTATATATTGGCTGAAATGTTGGTTCTAGAATTTATAGCTCAATTGCCGCCATTTTTTTTTCACATAGATATAGTACATAAAACATATTTGAGTTCCCCCAAATAAAAATAAATTCCTACTGCCAGTCTATATTTATTTATGTCTATGTTTGTTTATAACCAAATTACCAAAGTTGAACGTAAATACTCATTGTGGAGCCACCTTGAAAACAGAAGTCTTCATCTGCATAACTAATTACAAAAGAACATTCAATATACATCCAGCAAAGAAATAATAATGAATAATGAAAGCACAAATTGCATGTCGCCACAGTGCAGCGCCTTATACGTATGTGTGAGTGGTATGTGATCACTCCCACTATTTATTATTTATTCTTCTCCAAGACTAGGGAGGCCTTTGCGTTGCGTCATGTTCAGCCATGTATGCTGGTTCAAGTTCTTAATTTTTTTTAACGAAGATAGATCAAAACATCTGAATCGATGTTCATTACTTTCTGATCTCATGTTTAAAGAATATGTAAACGGGTACATTGATTCTCTGATGCCAATGTTAAACATGGAATTAATTACATATGAGGTCATTATTATTCACAAATAAGTCGAGTGTTCATTGAAGGTAATACAGAGCTTCCTGACAAAATACCAGAGGTCAATGTAGTCACATTATTTAGTTTGAGTCAAGAGGATCAATTATACAACGAAATAAATATTAACATAATCAGATCGTTCTTCTGTATCAGAAATGTAAGGATAAATCAATTCCAGATTATAGACAACAATCTTTCCAGAATTCAACAAATCTTAGTTCCGCATGACAAATCCACACAGACATCCATAAAATAAACCCAGGATGAAATAAAAAAAAATACATTTTAAAAAACGCAGGTTAGGCTAAATTAAGTGTAATTCTATTAATTAGTTTTGATCAGTCATGTAATTAAATGTATAATACATCTAGACTAACAATTATAAATCTGTGCGATTAGAAATATTTTTACCAATTGTTTTTGTTTAGCACAATTTCACGCATAAAGCTGAAAATAACTTGAATAACCTCCTTTATGTACAAAACAAAACTAGATATACCAATTATCACAATATAAACTAAAATAAATAGCTATTAACATATACTTTTATTATCTTGACTTTCCATTTCATTTAGTAGAAGCTTTCCCCTTCAACTCCCTTAGCCTTAGACCTTGCTGGGACACACACAAGGCAGTGCGGCTATTGACCTATGGTTTGTGGGCAGCAGGACATATCCGCACGCCGACGGGCTATGCCTGCTTCACATCTTGAGGCCAAACCTCCTCCAAAACACTTGCAGATTAGCTTGAGGCTTAACAGCCTCAGTTTCCATGAGTCACCACGAGGAGGTGCTGCATATGACTTGCTGTGGAGAGGCTATGTACTGGCAAGAGAGACTTACAAAAATTGCTCCACTTTTACAGATGCTAGCCAGCGGTGGCTGCAAGTTAAGCTACCACACTAGACGCTTCACACATCCTTTGGACAATAAAGTGCTATCCCGCCACAGCTTGCCGCACCACTGGGTGCTTGGTGCTAGACAAAATAAAAAGCAAGCTGCTCACCCGCACCTGACACAGACTTCCCCTTCAACACTTTGCTGTTAACTGACCCCTTTCTACACAGCCATACCTTACACACCTAATAGCTGTTTAGTAACCAAGTACAACAATAAAGGTAAACAAGTTTGTACATACACATTTACACACATTACAACACTAGTCACAACGACTTCGGACATTATGTTCTTCAAGAGTTTAATAAAGTAATGTTCATGACATAAACGAAAAATAATAAGAATATTGTAACGAGTCTAGATATCAAGACTCTCTGCAAACTACTACACACGACACAAACAATTCAAAGAACTTGACAACTCAGGGCTTAATAATAACGAAGCACTTTTATGTCCAATAAATCACGGCCAATACTATACAATTAGCAGCACGTAACACACGACTGTATAAATATCTGTGCGTTAACAACCTTACCGACGTATCAACTTTTCACTGACCTCTTCGTCTCGTCCCGGTCTTCCACTGACCTCTCCATTTCGTCCCGTACTTGCACTGGGTTCAACTGTTCAACTCACGTAAATCAAGTAGGTCAAGAACAAGACGTCGTCTCGTATTCATGAGGTGTCTTGACAGTACTCCATGGTAAAAAATAAAAATCCCTAAAAATTTTCCTCTTGAAAAAAAAATCAAATCTTGCGGGACACCACGTTGACTTAGTGGTAAATTAGCGTTAATATTTTAGTAGAAAAAAGTCTATTTGCTTAATTTTAATTTTCTAGGAACTACCTTATATAGTTCATGAATGAAAGGGTTATCAGCCAATTTTTTTTCTCACAAATATAAGAAGCAAGATCAACCATAATGATATTGAAAAAGAAATTTTTAACCAACATTTTGGTAGCCAGTTTGACAGATACTTATTATTTTAAAGAGAGGTGGGAGGAGGGGGGCGGTGCGGAAAAATAATAATATCTTCTTCTTATCTTATATGATACAGACGTTACTTCAAAAAAGAAGATGATTACGTCCTACGCGTCATGCATTTAGTCATGCATATAACTAATGACTTAAATTCTGCCAAGTCATTGGTTTTCCTGGCTAGCTCAGGCAACCCATTCCTTGCTCTAATAGCACTAGGGAAGAAGGAGTATTTGTACACATTTTTCCTAGCATATGGGACGAGGAATGTGCCTTTATCTTTATGTATTTCTGAGTATTTTATTAAATTTTGTTTTTGTATTTGAAGATTATGGTTCAGTGTTTTATGTCTGTCCTGAAGGCTTTCTAAATTTAGTGATTTTACTAAAGATATTACTCTAGTCAAATGTGAATATTCGTTTGTTATGAATCTCACTGCTCTATTTTGTGTCTGTTCCAGTTTCTTAATGTTTTCTTGAGTTGAGGGGTCCCAAACGGAGGATGCACATTCTATTATTGGCCTAACCAAGGTTAAATAACATTTTAGTTTTATGTTCTTATTTGATTTATAGAAATTTCTTTTAATAAATCCTAATGCTTTGTTTGATTTTTTTATAGTTTCATCAATATGTGGATTCCATGACAGTTTTTCATTTATTAAAACACCTAGGTATTTTGCGTTTTTAGTCTGTGTTACTGGTTTGCCATGAATAAGATAAGTGAAATTAATTTGTTTTAGTTTTTTTGTTACTCTTAACAACTGACATTTTTCTGGGTGGAAAGACATGCTCCAATTTGATTCCCATTTCTGTAATTTATCTAATTCTTTTTGTAAAATATCTGTGTCTTGTGTTGTTTTTATTGTTCTATATATTATGCAATCGTCTGCAAATAATCTGACTTTTGTTCCTGAAGTAATGCAATTTGGTAAATCATTTATGTAAATTAAAAATAGTAGTGGACCCAAGACTGTTCCTTGAGGTACACCTGAGTTTACTGTTATCGGTGTTGATTTAGAGCCATTTATTATTACAGTTTGTTCTCTCCCTATTAGAAAATCTTTAATCCACTGATGCAGTGGACCATTAATGCCGAAACATTTTAATTTATTAAGCAAACTATAGTTGTGAACTTTGTCAAAAGCCTTGGAAAAATCTAGTAAGATAGCATCTATTTGTTCACTATTATCTAAACCTTTTGAAAAGTCATCAATTAGTCCTATTAGTTGTGTTTCACATAATCTATATTTCCTAAAGCCATGTTGGTATGGTGTGAGGAGTAGTGAGGACATTATGTTTGTCTAAATAGTTTATTATGTTGCTACATATTAGATCTATGTGTTCTAGGATTTTACATGTGATGCTGGTAAGTGATACTGGTCTGTAGTTTCCTGGGTCAGATTTTTCTACTTTTTTAAATAGAAGGGTGACGTTAGCTTCTTTCCAGTCCTTTGGTACTCTGCCCTGGTTAAGAGATGCCTGAAAGAGTATTTTGAACACTGGGGCTAGCTCATTACTTAGTTCTTTGAGTAATCTAGCTGGAATACCATCAGGTCCAGAAGCTTTATTTGGTTTGGTGTTGGCTAATAGTTTTTGGATTACATTTTCTTGTACTACTATATCTTCTATGTTGTCTACTTGGTTCAAATTAAGTAATATGTCTTTGTATCCTGGGGCTGAGAATGCTGATGCAAAGTATTTGTTTAGGATGTTTGCTTTAGTTTCATTATCATTATGTATTATGTTATGTTCATCTTTTAATGGCGCTATGCCTGTTGTTTACATTTTCTTAGACTTAATGTAGTTCAATAGATTCAAATAATCTAAAAAAAAGTTGAAATATAAAAACATTACTATATATTATTAGCATATAATATAAATTCGTATCCATATTGTGTGATTTCTATACTAAAATTCGTCCGCCCTCCCCTAACGGGGAGGGGCGGGAGGGTGCAACCGAGGGGGGGCGGGCTATTGCCCCTACCAATTCCCACTTGATCCGCCTGTGCCTAGATACGCACCTCTTACAAACAATATCGCCACCACATTGTTTGACTCCATCAAAAGTAAGAGTATTTTTTTTTTATTAAAGTTGCTACAAAGTTACGAACAGTTAAAGACATATGAATTCATTAAGAATGATAAACTGAAAATACTTTAAAGGAATTAAAAAGAGTTGAACTATTTCCGGTTCTTCTTTAATTAGTCATAAAATATAAATATTAGAATATTTGTAAAAAAAATAGAATGAGTACAATTGTTTAGATAACAATATAACTTTTATTTAGTCTTTGTGTATAATGTTTCAAACGTGATTAAACTAGAAGAAAATATGGCTTGGATACCCACAAAAGCAAGTATAATTTGTTTAATTATACTTTTTTATGAAATTATCAAGAACTGTCCACTTTAATCAACTAAATAAATACAATAATCTTTTTTAGTATTTAAACGCATTTATTTATTAAAAGCCCTTATAACATTAACAACTAATATGATTTGATTCTAATTATTAAAAACTTTTTTTTTATATATTATTATATAATTAAATATACGAATAAAAATATTGAAACGATTCCTGTTGAATTGGTCGCAAGTTTCATCCTTTAAATTTGTACTGATGGTTTCATTCATGCAAAAAATATTCAATGTAGAAATAATTTATTTAAGCTTCTGTGTAGGCCACTAGCGGATCCAGAACTTTGGAGTGGGGGTGGGGCATTTTTTTTCCCAAACCCTAACCCTAACGCCCAGTAACCCTAACACTATAACGATCTATATAAGAATAAAAAAAAGCATTGTTTTTCAACCTTCGTCGAAAAATAAACCCCAAACATCATGTTGAGGATTTTCTTTTGCACGCTTGGGGGCCTTGGGAAGCGCTGTAAGCTTCCTCAGTGGGGCTCGGGGCTAGGCGCATTCTCTTGACATCTACAGCTTATTATTCATCAGTGAGATTCGGGTCAAAGCCCCGACGCCAAAAGCGTTTTCTTGCATAATTCACAGCTGTAACACATTCTGTTGATATCTACAGCTTATTATTCATCAGTGAGGTTCGGTCGAAGCCTCGATGCTAAAAGCGTTTGCTTGCATTCTCACTAAAGAAACGCATTCTCCTGACCCAAAGCTCATTATTCATCCTATTAAAAAGTACCTTTTGAATAATGTTGAAAAATATTCTAATATGAATTTATAGGCTCTTAATACATTGCTAATAAAACCAATTTGTTTCTTGAAGAGATAAGATACCCTACATATTTAGATTCAGGCTTTGAGGATCGCCGCCGAAAAAAAAAATATTCGATAAATAATATTTAGTAAAATTCATGCATACATTTATTTAACTAGTAAAATATCAGATTGAGGAAATGTTAAAAAGGCGACTAGGAAAAGATTATCTGGGTTTAGAACGTATCTTAATCGTGACTGTTATACTGAAAAATTTCGTTTGAATTAAAACTTTTCCAAAGCAAAGTCTTTTCCATTTTATATTTACTAATCATAAAATTTGAGATTAGATTGTGGTGCGATATAATATGCAATGGGTTCATTACTACGTATTATTATATAGATATTCGACTAATTTTGTTCACATACTATGATTTCTCCATAAAAATAGGACCGCCCCCCACTCAGAGGGCTAGAGTGGGGAGGGTAGTACATGCGATCGTCCCCCCTTACCCCACCGAATCGGCCAAAATACCAGAAGGGGAGCGAGATAATATAAAATTTATATATTGATTCAATTTATTTTGTTCACAAACTATGACATAAAAGTAGGATGCTCCCCCACTCAAAGGTTATAGGTGGGAAGGGCAGCAGAGGTAGTCGCCCCCCCCCCTCCAATTGGCCAACAGGGGAATGACATAATATAAAGAACAATTAAGATAGCAATGACAAGTTTTAATCATATAGATATTTAATTGATTCTGTTAGCAAGATGAGATTTCTACAAATAAATTGGACCGCCCCCCCACTCGTAAGTTTAGGGGGGGGATTAATGCCATCGCACCCTCCCGACAACACCTTATCGGTCAACATACTAGAGGGGGGGCGAAATAATATAAAAATATGTTTAAATATAAATAGTTAGTATATATTATTAACATAAGTAATACATTCGTATACAAATTGTGTGAATTCTATACTAAAATTCGTCCGTCCTCCCCCTTTTGGATGGGGTCGACCGAGTGGGGGCGATCGCCCCTACCGCCCCCCCCTGGTTCCGCCAGTGTTGTAGGCTTATGTTGCATAATAAGAGCTATTATAAAACGAAGGAGCAGATCGATTAAGTGTACATTTAACACAATATAATTTAGTATGAAATTAAAACAATGCAACCAGAACGAGATACAGTAATTGTAGTGCACTGTAAAAAACGACTTGTTTTAATGTAGATGCTAACGCTTCATTTTTACAGTTGCGTAGATGGAAAACATCATTAAAAAAGCATCAAAAAATCACACGCACATACCATATTTAAAGGAACTTTTTCAACAGATATGTCTAAGAAAAATCGCAGAAAACTTGGAAGATAACAGTCACCCGCTTAATATTAACTACGTCAAGTTGTCGTGAAGTGGGCGACTACTGTCAATCAACACAAAAACAGAGCGGTACAAAACTCGTTCGAACCTTACTCGGTCAGACTTTATCAAAACAAAGATGTCTGTGTAGTCGTTGAACGAACTCTTTATGTTGTGTCTGTTTTATTTATGTGAATGTTTCTGTTGTGTTGTTATTATGTGAGAAAAGAGTCCTTGTAATCACAACAAATTTCCCTATGGATCAATAAAGCAGTCTTAGTCTTAGTCTTAACGAAAAAAATGTTATTAAAGTATAAGTTGAAATGTCAGACCTCTAGACGTATAAACTATAGATATTATTCCAATAAAATGTTTAGATAATACGTTATTTTTTTTGTGGGCTATAAAAATTAATAGATTAGTTTTGTGATGTTTAATACCTGACTCATAGACTTATATTTCTATAAATACAATTAACTTAAAACCTAAAAACAAAGGGTTATTTTAGTGATACAGTAGGAAATATTAAACCTCTAGTCTAGAGACTTCTTATCATTGTTCCATTTCTCCTTTTTCACTTACAGATTTAAGAGATGCAAACGCTTCAGAATATATATTTTGCTATTATGGCCTTTCACTTTATTGTCAGTTGGATTAGTAATACAGATGGATCAGGTTAGTTCTAAAAGTTTTTGTTGAGACATTTTTAATTAAATTTTCTTTATATAAGCGTTGTGTCATCAGAAGCAAGCACTTTTACACCATAAAATGTTATTCATTGTAAATATACTAAATATAATATCATAAAGTGAATACGATAAGCACATGTATGTCAGGGTTTTAATTGTAAAGTAGTCATGATTGAAATTTTCAACTTCAAAAAGTCTATGAGATTGTCAATCCCATACGTATATGTGTATAGAGGGGCGGTGGCTGAGTGGTAAAGCGCTTGGAATCCTGGTGATAACTAGAATTTTTACTGTCTTGATCTTAAGGACGCCTCTGAGTCCAGCTCTAGTGGGTACATGTTGGGGAAAAGTAAAGGGGTTTGCCATTGTGTTGGCCACATGACACCCTCGTTAACCGTGATCCACAGACACTGATGACATTTAGATCATCTGTCCAATAGATAACAAGGTCTGAAAGGGGAATTTATTTTACTTACATATATGTATTGCAAGTACATATTTGTTGTAGATATACATCTTAATTTTTTATATTCCTGTTAGCGAGCTATGAGACTGTCAAGCTTTTCCCCTACAAGCAGTCTGACAGTATTACATTATGCGTCAAAGGCCTGATAAGTGGACAGGATAGACTCATTTTGTATGGAGAAGTCCTAGTTAATGACGAAACAAAAGATGAACTTTTAGGTTTTACATTTCAACTATCACAGGTACACAGGTTTAGAGATGTTTGTGAAAATAGCCATTTCACACTTGTTTTGTTATGTTGTTTTTTCTTCAGTTAAAGTTTTCAATGACTGTTTTTGATCATGATTTAATTCTTTTTTTTTTAATCACCTTTCAGAACAAGGTCATTGGGCGCTGTGTAGTAACCTTACGCCTGTGCCATTGGTATATCGATCGCAAGTGTTATTGTGTACGCAACAATAGCAAGAGAATGCTCATTGTATTAAACACTACAGCGGAATTATCTTTGAGCGAGCAACAAGTATATCTACACTTATGTACATCTAACACGGAAGTAGAAACGCCTTCAATAAAACTGCCTTTTATAAGTGGTAAGATTTTATTCTTTTTTTTTTTTTGCTTTTGCTTTGTATAATCAATCGCTGGACATAAATATAAAACAAAAAAGCAGTCGCCAAGAACAGGCGCAGACAGCAAAAAGATAACTTTTAAAAGATCGCAGTCACTAAATATCCTGGTTTAAAGTTAATATGGCTCAAGTCTGATATTACAATTATCTTTAATTTTCGGTAAAATAAACAATTCCTTTATATTAGTTCGTTTGATTATTTTTTCTAATATTATCAAGCTATGTTATATCTTAATTTAATTGGCATTTTTAACAAGTTGAGAAAGAATTCTTAGAAAAAAATTTAATGCCATAGTTTTTTTATATATTTTTTTTTATTAATAATTTAAACATTAGTATTTTAAGTAATATTGTGGAAAACAAAATGTTATTTAAGTACGTAAAATTATACAGTTTTAAAGCAAATATTAGACTTTTTATTCATCTTCGACCACGAATAAGGAGCTATATACAGTGAAATAACTAATTATATTGTTTATATAACTTATCCTTTAATTATATAAATTTCTTATCTAGTTTTTGAGAACTAAACGGGAATATTTTAATTGTAACTATAATTAATTAACATTTATTGCTACACAATAGAAAAGACTATTTTTAGCTAAGTTACTCTTTTGGTAGAATTTCGACCTTGCTCAAAACTAATACTAGACAACTGCTCCTTGGTTCTAGAAGAAGGACAAAATGTTTCTTGTCATTGTAAACTGGTTTCAAACACACACGTAGAATCAACGATTCATTGGTCAAGTAAATCGTTCAAATCTTTTAATTCTACACTCTCTTTACTTGCTCGAAGACCACTGTCAGGTAAATGTTTTTCATCAATATTTTCTTTTGGTTTAATTTTATAAAACTGGGGAAGTATTTCTTTAGAGTAATTTATTTAAAAAAAGACTCCGTCCATTATTATTTACCATTATATTGAAAAAGATTAAACAACACATAAAATGTATATTTATCATGAAGTTTCCCAATATATTTAAAAAAAAATATGGTAGGCTTATAAAGGTTGTCATGCTAGCATACTTTTAATATCATCTTCACCTAACCCTAAGTGTGTCACCACACAATATTTTTCCACAACTTTCTCCATTTGTCTTTGGTTTTTGAATTATATTGAGCATCTTTCAATGCTAAGCTCAACCATCTTCTCATCGCTTTCTCTGTCTGCCTCTTCTACATTTTCCTGGTACTGTTCGATGAAAAAAGGTCTCTGCAAGCCCCGAATACCTCGTAATATGGCCATAGAGTTATAGTTTGCGTTTGTTTACAATAGTTAGATCATGGTGTGGTCCAACCGCTGTAGTAACCATGTCTCTTATGTCTTCGTTTAGAATGCAGCTTTTACATGTGATACTTTTGATAAAGAACTACTTTCATTCACGTTTTCAGCACCAGAAAACTTGCAAATTAAAAATTAAACATTAATAGTAATAATTATAATTTAAAAAAAAAACATATATGAAGTCAGCGTAGTCTTTCAGAAACTTGGAATAAAGCTAGTCCCTTTTAAATGAAGATAAATATAATCCAAGACATTATATACACTAGCAACTACTGTACAACACTATAGCACATAATGTGTATCAAAGTTTAAAATAATTCACTACAACTTCCTATTCCTACTATAAACTAACATTACTTTAGGCGATTAATGTTAGTTGAAGATCGTTTAATAAGTCTCGTAATGTTTGTGAAAAATCATTATGAAGTTATAATAAGCTGGCGTTAGCCATTGATTCTACATTGGTTAGCTATGTAATATCATACAGCGGCATTATAAAAGATATTATATGGTTTAGAAATTGCAACGAATTAAGCAAATACGTGTAACATGTGATTAATAGTTAATTGCTGACTAAAATGGGTTTTTGTTTGGTATTAAATGACTTTCCATTTTACAAAGTAACTGTTTCACTAAATAAACTAAACACAATATACTTAAAAGCATGGGCGAAGCCAGGATTTTTTTTCGGGGGGGGGGGCGGTTTGGGGGCGTGGATTTCCCCCCCCAGAGATTTTTTTTTTTAAATATGTATTTATGTGTGTGTGTGTGTGTGTGTGTGTGTGTGTGTACATATTCTTTTTTGCATTCTGACCCTTCATTCTTTCGGAAGACGTTTATTGTGCCCTAGAATAGGTTTTTCCATGAATTAGTGGAAAAATTGTAGATTCCTCACCATTACTAGCAAGGGGGCCCCGCCGCCAAGCACTATTTCTGGTATTGAAAGCCAACAAAATGCATATTCTGAGGTATCTACACTGCATTTTCCTGCTATTAAAAAGTTTTATTTCAAAAACTTAATGTGCTATTCTTTCTGACTTAGACCCTCCCGCGCCGTTCGGAGCATTTGACGTCAAGCTGTTTCCATAAAAATCTGTCACTGGTAATGTCTGAAGCCTCTTCCCACCTGCCATGAGGACCTCCATGAATGTGTGGCGTCAAGTTGTCCTAGGATATCATTGCAACTCTTCCTATGCGTAATTCATTTTGTCGGAGAACATGTCCCGCAAACCTCATGCGTCGCTCTCTCACAATCTTACTAAGGGTTCGACTACCAGTTCGGCATAGGATTTCCTTGATTTAAACCCGATCACTATAACTGACTCCTAAAATCTATTTTAGCCATCTTTGTTGAGTCACATTTAGTGTTTTTCAATTTCGGCAAACGACTATTCACTGCAGTTTATTAAGGATGCCCTGCCACTGGTAAAAATGTGTAACCTCTCAGGAATACGCTCTTGGAATTAAGTGACTGTAGTTTGCGTTAGTATTTATATCGAAAAGAGAAGTTTTTTCGTCAAAATCATCTAAAGGGGTTTTAAACTTTAAAAAAAAACGCCATCTGTAGAAGAGGGGTTTAAACTCAAAACCCCTGATTGGATTGGCTACGCTCAAATAATTTTAGTGTGTAATTTGCTTTTTTTTTATATATTAAAGAGGTCTTTTTTAGCATCAAACCCCGCTGAATGGGGGTTTAAACTCAAAACCCCTTTTGGCAACGCTCATAGCATTTTGAGTGCGTAATTTGCTTTTTTCTTACACTGAAGATGTTTTTTTTTTGCCTCAAACCCCCCTGGAGGGGGTTTAAGCTCAAAACCCCTTTGGCTACGTTCATAGATTTTAGAGTGAGTAATTTGCTTTTATTTATATTAAAGAGGTACTTTTTAGCTTCAAACTCCACTGGAGGGGAGTTTAAACTCAAAACCCCCTTTGACTACTCTCGTAACATTTTGAGTGTATAATTTGCTTTGTTTTTATTATTAAAGAGGTATCTTTTACCTTCGAACCCCGCCGAAGTGGGGTTTAAACTCAAAACTACGCTCATAACATTTTAAGTGCGTAATTAGCTTTTTCTTTATATTGAAGAGGGGGTTTATCGTAAATTTTGGAGGGGGTTTTAAAATCAAAATCTCCCTTAACTGTGCTCTTGGAATTAGGGGATTTTCGTTTGCATTTTTTTTTTTTTTGTTTTATAGAAGAGGGGGAATTAACTGCAAAAACCCCTATTAGGGGGTTTAAAACTCGAAATCCCTGGTAGGGGTTTTTAAACTCGAACCCCCCTGGTAGGAGTTTTAAACTCAAAACACCATTGGTTGTGCTTGGGCAAGTGATGGTTTAGTATTAAAATAAACAAAATCAAAGCAAAAAATCATTCAATAAATTCAGATTCCCCCAAGGGGAGGGTTCATTTCGGGAGGGGGGGTTAAACCCCCAACCCCCCCCCCGGCTACGCCCATGCTTAAAAGTATTTTTGTCATACAAAAAATAATATGTTTTTTTTCAGATGAGTTCCTATGTACTGCTACAATCAATATAACATCTGAGACATTTACAGCAGCATATAAACCCTTTGTCATCGGTAAACTAAAGTGTATACATTCTTTTATAGTTTATGCATTGATTCAATAAAACTAATTTAAGTGTAGATCCTTATTCTAGGCATTAACACAAATATGTTTTTAAAACAGAAAATGTTTTAATAACCATTTAAATAAGGTTTTTAACGTAAAATTACACCATTTTCACAACTATTTACTATTAATAGTATTAAACAGGGAGACTATTTATTAAGGGATATCACTATTCACCACATTTGAAAAACGTTAATGCAAACATTTTACATTTTTTGTCAAAGAAATATTTAAAAAAAAAATTGTATTACTAAATTAAGTAATTCCTGTCATATTAGTTATTAAAATAAAAAAAAAATGTTTACTTTTTGGTTTTAAGAGAAAATGTCTATTTATTATGTAAATAAGTGGAATATAATTTTAAAGAATTAATAAGTAGTATGTAATAGCATGCACGTGAATTGTGACACGTGCCCCACGCACTGTCGCTGAAAAGAAGGGAAACGTTTTATTTCTGTTTTTTTAGAGAAAAAAAAATATTTGTTGAGGATTCGACTTAGAGATTCACAAAAGCAATTACATTTATTAGATAATCATTGAGTTAAACCAGGTTCACGCGTGGTTTCACCCATTCCTTAGTCTGTTGGAGCGCTCAAGATCTGTCTAACGTCTTTCTCCATTTCTCTCTTTCCTTTGTCTTTAATAGATTTTCATTCACTGCCTTCCCACGGCCTTCTCTGTCTTCCTCTTCATATGCTTCCTGGTACTGTTCTCTAAAGAAAGGCCTTTGCGAGCCCTGAGGACCTTGTGATGTGGCCATAGAGTTTGAGTTAAATTTTTTTTCACAATGTTTAGCAGGTCATAGTGGGGTCCAATAGCTTTGTTAATCCTGTTTCTAATCTCTTTGTTTATTATACGGTCTTTGTAAGTGATACCTAGGCTTTGACTTTATCGTTATAATTATTAGTTCATCGAAAACATATAAATATTGTTACGTATTTCTGATCTTCTAGCTAAATGTACTAGGCACACAAATTAAAAAAACACTGCAAAGAACTTGACGACTCAACTTTCAGCTTTATATAACTTTATTGAATTATAACTATAACAATTCATCACTGTAACATGTAGCGTATACGTCTTACATCGACTGTATCGAATGTAACGGCTCAAGTCCACTCTCTTCTACTGTCTCGCACAGTAGACAACAGTAACGACGACTATACTGACTCTTTTCACATCAACTCTATGGTTTATATACAGTCCCTAATCGCTTGTCTATTGTTGCAAAAACACTGCTAGTATCCTCTGGAACAACATGGGAGGAAACATCACATCCTGTCGTTGTTTATACATGTCGATTACAGAGAACACCTGCTGCAGTGTCATTTCGCTGAGGTCACACTTAGTGATATCTAACTGTCACTGTTCATTTGTAACACTGCCCCCTTCGTAAATCTGTTCGTCTTCTGGAACAACACGTGAGGGCACGTCACATCATGTCTTTGTTTACACACATAGATTCCAAAGAACACTCGGTGCTGTGTCATCTCGCCGGGGTCACACATAGTGACCTCTACCTGTCACTGTTCATTCGTAACAATATTAACAGTGTAATAATAATAACATTAATATCTCAGTATCATTTGGTATCAAGTTGTTAGTCGAATTAACAATACAAAAGCACATCTTTTCCTTTTGTATCGACGGGTTGTAGTTGTTGATAGCTTGTAGTTCATAGATTCTGATATTCTTTCTGAAAATATTAAAACCTGCTTTTTTATCTGCCTGAGCGGACCACTTCGGGGGCCGATTTTCTGTTTGTGTTTCCTGAAAAGGATGTATGTATAAGTTGCACTTTATGTATTTCTTCAGTACCTTGATAACAATGCTTGGGTATCATGTAGTAGTTTATTACTGATGCAAGTTCTATTGCTAAGACATACACCTTCAGGTATTGCAATAAACAATTGGATAAATGCCCAGTAACTAAGTTCACTCAAGATGAAATAGTATAAAGAACTTTAATACAGAATCGGCCACAGTCGATTTAATCACTAAAATGATGTTATCCCTTTCATTCTAACCCTGGAGGACCAACACAGACAACACAATACTAAAGGAAGCTTATCATCGTAGAGGTTTCAAGAGAAAAAAAAACCTTTTCAAGAATCAAGACTTAAGCTCGAGCCTCCTTGGTAGCAGAGTTTTGATTGGTGAGCGCAAATTATCCAGGTACACCTTCCTCAATCTTCCAAGATAATCTTTTTCCTGGTCTTGTATTTGCGTTTTTTCGACAGTAGTTAGCAGTTTTTCGTGGGGTCCATCACTGTTCTAAACCTGTCTCTAATCTGTTCTGTTGTGATGTCGTATTGTATTTAATACCTAGAATCTTCCTCTAGCATCTCAGTTTCATGTCTAGTATTCTCCTATCTGGTTCGACTGTCATCGTCCAATTTTCGCCATCGTATTAAAATGTAGCTATGACCAAAAAGCGCTTAGGTCTGATTTTTTATTGGAACAATGACTTCGTCATTCCTTATTGTTTTGAGTTTTGAAAGGGCTGCAGTGGACTGTGCAATTCTGGCCCAGTAGTTTGGGTTTAAATCCTTCATTTAAGACGATAGCTCCCAGGTATTTTAAACTACTGACAATTGTCAGCTTTTCACCTCCAATATGGATGTCCCTTTTTATAGCATAAGATACGTTAAGATGATACTGTACATGAAAGTATTATGGTATGTACAATTTGTTGGATTAGTAGCTTAATGATATTTAGGTTTTCTAGTTACACGCTAACAGCTTTATAAAGTCATATAGCAGTTCATGGAAGAAGAAGCGTTGGAAGTTGTATTGATAGCAATTTCTCTGTAGTAATGCTAGACTAATTTCTTAACAGGCAGATACTACATATAAATTACAATCTTTAAGCACAAATTTGAAAAACAAAATAATGAACATAAATCGTATTTTTCAGCTAAGCCCCAAGAGGTGTCTTGCTACGTAACAGTATTTCAGAATCAAGGTGTCAATATTACATGCAACATAAACAACGTTTATCCTAAAGCAAAATGTGAATTCAACTTCGATAGAGTAAGGTGATGGGTTGTCCTTCTCGTTCTATCTCTCTCTCTTTATATCTCACTCAATCTTATTCTCTTTCATTCACTCTTTTAATTATAATACCTATCTGTTTTTCTGACTATCTGTCTATCTGTCTATCTATTTATCTATCTATTTATCTATCTATCTATCTATCTATCTATCTATCTATCTATCTATCTATATATCTATCTTTGATATATACATATCTACAAAATCCTAGCAAAAAACACTCACTTACTGATTTAATAATTTTATTCAGAGATCTCTGTAACCGCCAAAAATTACAATCACTAATCTAAATTAGCTAAAAAAAGTTATGAGTTTAACCCACTCAAACACACACTCACACAGAAACTTCTTTTGAACCCAAAAACTGATGGTAATCATATTCCACAATAGTAGCCAAATGGCTACAAAGGATCCCTCTTTCAATAAAAAATGCAAGTAAAAACTATTTAATATTTTGTGACTGTACGCACCAGGTACGGCGTACCGTCACCTATTTGAATGTTTGGAAAATATATTACCTTCTTGTATTTTAACGTATATTATCAATTTATTAGTAGTTAAAGTTACACTATTAATTACAGAGTACCGGCACCTATTTTGTTTTACAAAAAAAAAAAGCACTATATATATATATATATATTTAGGGGGGAGGAAAAATCATCTCACAATCCCCATCCCAGAAAACAAAATTTGGCTACGCCTATGTATACATTTAAATTATTTTTCTCATCTTAAGCTACACGTCTTCTCAACAGCATTCACATGATGAGCAATCGACTAAGCAGCAAGTGCAATGAAAATACATCAATAGAACCGAAACAAACAACATTGTTTCTACAATGGGCTTTTTTGCGTTTATGCGTTTCGTTTCTTTGGTTTCAAACTAGTATTTGTAAATTTGGTGGAAGTGCATCTTTCCTTATATATCTTTTGAATTTTTTAGTGCTCATTTTAAATTAAACTGACATTATAAGGCTGTGAATTTAAGTGTACCCGATAGAAAAAAAATTCGGCAAAAACATATGGTAGTTGGGAACAAACCTGATAAAGGCTTTCAAAAACATAAACCTGAAACAAGCATGTGAAACTAAACATTTACAGTACTTTATTAGATGAGTCTTTTACCCAAGATCTATGTACTTTTTTAGGACTTTTTACTTCAAGTACACGGCATTTTCCGATACACAATTTCACACACAAAAATAATTGTAAAAAAATATTGTCGTGATTTTAAAACTTTTAATGATTTTTAAAAGGTGTTTTTAAAAATGTGTTGTTGTAAACAATTGTGAATATTACTTTGTTATGAATGTCACTGTCTATTTTGTGTCTGTTTTAATTTCTTGTTTTCTTGAGTTAAGGGGTCGTGTTTTCTCTCAACGTTTAGACCTGATTTCTCTTATCAGCTGTTGTAAAACATTGGCCCAAAATAATGCTAGGCTTAAAAATATATAAAAAAATTGTATGTGGCTATATAAATAATCTAGATAGTAGATGTAGGCCTATCCTAATTAATAAACTTTAGTTAGGTAAAGCACTAAGATCTAGACTAGTGAGAGATAGTGACTAGTTAGAATCTAGATTGCTAAATTACATTCCATCTGAAATGTAGATATACAGTCTACTCAATGACGACGCCATTAATCCAGAAGATTAATGATGAGTTTACTTTTTTTTTTTAATGTTTCACGAATCGCATGTGCCCATGTGGTGATATGACTACGCCTACGCGTGAACGGTATACGCAAAAACTATTGCAACTTGACGGTTTTTGTAAGTTTGTCTGTTGTGCTGTAGGATATGCTACAAAAATATGTAGATTATAAAATTCTAGAACAATAGATCTATTCCTTTTGCTTAATTTATTAACATAACTCTACTGATCTCATTTATAATATGTAGCTTGAGATCAATAGTATTACTAACGCACTCATACAGATTTTAATATATAGATTTAATCATACAAATAAAGAGATGTAATTTGGATCTATACTATGTTAGCAAATAGTGTTTTTCTCAAATCTGATACTTGGTGTGTAATAGTAAAACAGCACCTACCTAAATAAATCGTAAATAGAGAGCAAATACATATATTTATTAGAGTATATATAGTTCTGTGGTTTTATATTGTTACAAATGACCAGTGACAGGAAGAGGTTAACGTGTGACCCCGACGAGATAACACAGCAGCGGGTTTTCCCTGGAATGTACATGTATAAACAGAGACAGGATGTGACGTGTCCTTACGTGTTATTCCAGAAGGTACTAGCAATGTCCAGTGACAGATAGAGGTCATAACTTGTAACCTCGGCAAAATGAAAATGCAGCCGATGTTTTCTGGAATCTACATGTATAAACAAAGACAGGATGTGACGTTTCCTCACATGTTATTCCAGAGGATACTAGGAGTGTTTGTACAACTTTGGACAAGCGATTAGGGACTCTATATAAGCCAGAGAGTTAATGTGAAAGTCAGTCGTATGGAGTCGTGAGTGAGCCGTTACAGTCGATACAGACTATGTAAGACGTGTGCGGCTCTGTGGAAGAGAAATGTGTAGGACACGATGCAAGTTAACTAGGGTAAAGTTAACTTGAGTGGACTACTGTCGTTAAAGTCTATACAGCGAACTACAGTGGACTTGAGCCGTTACAGTCGATACAGTCGATGTAAAACGTGTGCGGCTCTGATTCGGTAGACTTGAGTACGACTTGGTTCAGCTTTGGGAGACCTGGAGCGACACTGGGAAGTGTGTCGTTGGTCTGTTCTGTGGAATACGGCTCGATGCAAGTTGAGAAGAGATGAATTGCAACGAAGTAAAGAGATGAATTGCAACAAAGTATAGCTAACTGTAAACTGACAGATATTGTACAGTCTTCTACGCTACATGTTACAGTAACGAATTGTTAGAGTTAATAGTCATTTAAGTTATATGAAGCTGAGAGTTTAGTCGTCAAGTTCTTTGCATTTTTTTTATTTGTGTGCCTAATAGTACATTTAGCTAGAAGATTCAGAAATACGTAACAATATTATATAACTTTCGTAACTTCTTCTATAGAGAAATGACTTTTGTATTTTCTGTTACTGAAAATTTGGGCTATTCGCATCTGACACATATATAATTTTTTTATGTGCAGCTACAAAGCCCATTAAACATTTTTTTTCTTTTTTTTTCTCTCAATACAGTTCCAGAACATCTTTACTTGTAATCTTTCGTCTCCGCCCAATACTATATCATTTAGTGTCCGTTTGAATTTTTATAAATGTCAATACTGACCATTATTTTAATTGATTTCAAATTAATAGGGTTTTTAAACATACTAAATTAAAATTTTAAGCAAAAGCATCACAAGTTTAGGTTACTTTGATTGTAACCTAGTAATATGAATTAAAAAAAATAATTTAACAAAATTGTAATCATTTTTTTTATTTTTCAGAACCTTTATACAAATGAAAGTAGTGTATCTTACAATCATGAATTAATAACAGAAAGTCCACAGTACTTTAACACAACGTGCATTACTTTCTTAAATCATTCTGACATTTCTAACGGCATCAATAATGTTACAATAATAATATACCCGTATGTAGGTGAAGTCCATGAAACATCAAGATATACTGTCCAAGAGTTTGTAGTATTTACTAAGGGTAAAATATTTTGTTTTATTTTCCTACATTTTTTTTTCTGTGTAGACACACTTATATTTATTTTTTTATTTTTAGTATAATTCGTCATTAACTTTAAAATATTTTTTAATGAATTTTTTATTAAAAATAAAAGTAACCAAAACTTATAAGACTTTTAGAAGTATATATATTATTAGATATAACAAAGCACAATTCATTTTTTATACTTTTACTCTTAATTTTATTAGATATTTTCAACATATATTATACGGTTATCGTTTCATCTTTTAGTTCAGTATTATTATAATATTTTAATTATAATTTATTATTATTAGGGTCGAAATAAATGTCGAGAAAATACTTTGTAAAATAATATATTTATAATTAAGTGTTCAATATGTTTGATATTTTGGCTTGTGCAAAAAAAACAACAAAAAAACTTCAGCACTACTAAAATTACAGCTATAAACATATTTTCTAATGTTATTTCATAGAAAGTGTCAGATTATAGACGAGCCCATTCAATAAAATAGAAAATGTTACATTAATTACATTTGGGTCACTTTTCACATCCTAATATTTTAATTTCAATTATCCATAGATAGGATGATTGCTCAATAATTGTTTCTTTACAGCTGTTTTTAAAGACTCCTTTTGTAGATCCGCCTCTTCATTTGAAATAAACATAACGTGCGATTGAAACGTAACTTATCCCAAGGCTGTTTGTTGTTTCAACATTTTACTAAATTTGGTAAGTTTCACAAAACTGTTACAAATTATTCTTTGTTACAAAAATGTTTTTAAATTTCTTCTAAGGAGAAAAATTAAAAATAGTGTACCAATATTTGAGAAAAAATAAACAAAACATTTCTTGCCCAAATACATTATGTATTATTAAACTGCTTGAAATATCAAAGCTTAAATAGTAAAGGCCTACTTTAATTTTCTTTTTCACATTTTTTTGAGAGTTTTGAAGACTAGATATAGTTCTGTACCTAATATAATTTTTCTTGAATTTTAACTATTAAATATGAATATCTTTTAAAATATCACTCACATAGGTCAATTTTTGTTTTCTTGAGTGACACTTGCAAATTATACGTTTTAAATTCAATCTACCAAACATTTAAATTTAAAATCATTATTCAAAAAAGTTCTTACAAATTATACATTTTAATTTCTATCTACCAAACAATCTCTACTCATTTTTGTGTGATAAAATGGTTGAATTTCACAAGAGTGTCTAATATTCTATTCACGCCTTCTTCTGGCCCAAAATAGATGTCGTATTTGAGATTACGCTTTACATGAATATGCCAAATAAAGACACACTTATGCTACATATGCCTCGATTGTCAATCACACATCAGTATCAACTTTTTCTCCAGCTTTAATTTAGTTAGTTTGACCTGCCCTTTTAGGAAGGTTGGATAGTCAAATAAAGAGAAGAAGAATGCGTTTGAGCATGGAAGAATGCAAGATAACGCTTTGGCTGTGTGTGTGTGTGTGTGTTTTATACCTAGGCTACAGTTTACATGACGTTACTGTTAGTGTTTGTAAAAAAAAAAATTGCTCCCCCCACTAAATAGGCTTGGATCCGCTAGGGCGCCAACCTTTACTAATGGTGTCATATGAGTAACCGCCCTAACACACACGCACACTATATATATATATATATATATATTGTTACGAATCTCACTATCCAGGCTCTCTGCAAACTGCACCATACACCACCAACTTAAAGAACTTGACAAGTCAGGGCTCCAAAATAACGTAAAGGTTTAATGTCCATAAATAACAGCCAATACTGTACAATTGGCAGCACGTAGAACAGTACAAAAAGCTATGCGATAACAAATATCTCTCCGATAACACCGTTCCGCCGTATCAAGTCTTGCACTGGCCTCTCCGTCTCGTTCGGGGCTTGCACTGGGTTCAACAGTTCGGGACTGACTTCACACACTTGGGCTCGTTGTGTCGGACTCGATCACAGAGCAAGATCAAGACGCCGTTCGTCTCAACTGCACTTGACAGTACTCCGCACTGAACCGTCGTAATGCTCCGCACAGAACCACACAGTAGAACTGTGCTGTAGTCGACCGTGTTCTGAACTCCTGTCGTGAACCCGCTTTCTGAACCGTCTTGACTGCGTCACCTCCGCTCTTATATAGGGTCCCTACTGGCCTTCTCGAACCGGACAGAACGCCGCTCGAAGTTTCTAGGTGGTCAGATGACTACAATTCTCGTGACGCCTCTGAGCTCTGTTCACGTCGGCGATCCTTCCCGAACTGCCGTCGATCCTTCCCGAACCACCGTGTTGACACTCGTCTCGGCTGATCGTCGTAACTCGTCACGGTTGACCGCTTGTCTAGCGCTGGCCTGGGGCGATTATCGTCTGCTGACTACACACACACCACTACCCCCATCTGTGCCACCACCAGGTTTATAACATTATATATATATATATATATATATATATATATATATATATATATATATATATATATATATATATATATATCCTATACTATTAAGCGAGCAATTCTTGTATGTATGTATGTATGTATATATATTTATATCTATATAAATTTTATTTCGAAAACGGCTCTAACGATTTTCTTTAAAAGTTCACGGTATGTGCATAATAGTTAGAAAAAAATTCTCAACTCATTGGCCACATCGGGAAAACTCGAGGTCGACCGTTATATCGGTTTTAAAATGCCTCATTATCGAAAAATTAATTTTGGCTAGAATGTTTTATGAATGAAAATTTTCCGTGACGTGAACGGGAAAAACGCTGCCTACGTCACTAGGCTTACCGCAGTACACTAAAATATTTCTTTGCAAACAAGAACGAGTTCTCAAGGATCAATAGACCTAATTAAACATTTGCTCACCATCTTACTGTAGATTGATTTATTATAGAACTATGAAAGAGAAGTAATGAAATTAAATGTGCCGATGTACGATTAGTTATTGTGTTTTAAAGGCTTTATAAATTGATAACACTTGAAAGCGGTATAGATACCTTGTACTTTGTTGTTTATTTTGCTGGTGACCTTCAGCTGTTCTATTTCAGTTCAAGCAAGTTGGCGCCTGTCTTTTAAGCGTTTCGGTATAACGTGGTCCTCTTTTTTAGCTCACCAAAAAAAGACTGCCTTTGGCATGCGTTCGCCTGAGATTCGTCTTCCATACAGGATACTGCTCTGTCCAGCGTAACTGACGGACTTAAAGAATTACCTCTATTCAAAGACCCGGATACACATTTGAGACCAAAGAAAATCTGCTGCCGAGAACAGAGGCAGACGCGAAAAGAAAATCTTAATCGACCACTGTTTGACAATGGTTATGCTTGCCCTGGATGTGGCAAAATTTGTAGGTCACAGCAGGGGCTGCGTAGCCACGGGAAATACTGCAATCCACATTAATCTTAGGAATCGAAGACAAGCCTTATTATTATTTTTTTTGCTGTTGAATTATTACCATAAGTTCGTGCTTTGTGTCTACTGTCCCGTACCAAAACAAAGGAAATGGTCATAACACAGCTTCTCTACGCCTTACTTGCTCACACTGAACATGATATCTAGCCAGCGGCCAACGAGTTTGCGTACGCTGCAGCCTCTTTTTATTTAACTATACACCTCGGTAAAAAGCTTGGGGTTAGGGCTTGGAGATGGAAGGCCCAGTTGAGATCTGAATGGAGGGATGTGTATAAGCAGGCCATATCCCTCCACGGGCTGTAGCACCACTGGGATGTATGGATGGTATGAACTTCTTATAGTCCAACCGTCAGGCTGGGCAGGGCACGTATCCCGTATGGGTAACGAGCATATTGTTTGGCGTAACAGAGGTGTCCCATGGAAACGTTTCTTTAGAAAACTAATGCAATGATTTAAGTCTATTAAGAAAAAATGCGCCATTTTACTTTGTCACAAAGTGCCTGTTTTACCCTATAAAGTAGAGATTTGCGTCACTTGATGTTTCGTACTAAAGCCATAATGAATGTATACTACTTCCATAATTAAATGTCTGAACGCAACCATCTAAGAAGTTACACTGCAAAGACTTTCTTCTAAGCCAGTAATAGTAGGCCTACAATAGTTTTACACAAAAAATGTATTGTAAAACTATAAGACGGATGTGAGCTGTGGTTTGTCTAGACTATAGAAGGACTTAAGACACTTTATATTTAATCGCCATGTATAATTACATTTAGAACTAACAGAACACTAAATGTAACTCTTCAGATTAGTAGTATTTATATGATCGTTCATTTTCGTAATTACAAAAATATTCCCAAAATGACTTAGGAAATTATTTAACCGAGCTAGGATCGGTCATCCAGGTACTATATATATAACGAGCTATTCTTTTTGACAAATCTGAGTGTGTTGGTCTTTCTTTTAAAAAATGTAATGTGTACTTAAAGTCTAAAATTCTCTTATTTTGATTTGGTCCAGGTTTCCATGTAACAACTAATGCGTAATGTGAAATAAATAGCTTTATTCCAAGTCTCAAAATTATTTTTTTAAATGTATACAATCTTCCCTCATAACAAAGTACCACATCCTAAAGCTGCTGTGAATGATTATTTTAAATCATATTAAATACAACTTTCAAAGAAATATTTCTAAACAAAGTCTTTAAAAAAATTGCTAAAGAATCAATAATATATGCTAAAATAAATTTTAATTCTAATTTTAATTCATTCATAGCTAAGAGATTGAAGTGCTTAGCACAAAAAGAGAAACGTGTTAATTGATCTAGCTTCTTAGTCCTTTTGTTATTGTTTTTCAGAACAGTACGGTAAAGGGATATGAAGCTTATACTCACACAACTCAGATTCATGGCTACTTCACTACAAGATGTAGTCTTTTTTTACCTTACACTGAACTAGAAAGTGGGTTGTATCTAATTAACGTAACAATGCATCCAAACATAACAGAAAATATCTTAATTCTCAATCACCATTTTTTATTTTGGTCTTTAGAATACAAGCTAGGTAAGTTTTAGATATTAAAACAAAATAGATAGATAAATTAATAAAAAAATAAATTATATTATGGCTTTATATAGCGCTACTTTCATGCTTATAGCATGCTCAGAGTGATTTGGTCCAATCTCAGTTGTGGACCAGTGGGGGGGGGGTATCTAGGAGAATGTTTTTCCGTGCTGCCTTCAGGCGCTCAGTAAACAAAACTCTGCCCAAGTCGGGTGTCGAACCTCGAGCCCCCTTCATAGGTAGCCAAGCCAAGCCAAGTTCAAGTGCACTTAGCCTCTCGATAGATAGATAGATAGATAAATAGATAGATAGATAGATAGATAGATAGATAGATAGATAGATAGATAGATAGATAGATAAAAACAGATAAATAAAAACATAGACAGATAAAATCATAGATAGATAGGAAGAGAGTGAAAGAGATATAGAGAAAAATGTTGATTTAGCTAACCTTTTCGAATTTCATTTTTCAGATAAACCTCAACTCATGCTAGAAAACTGTAGTCAAAAAGCAATAGAAGGTCAAATGATCATTTGTAAATGTAAAGGAAATGTAAACATTTTTGACAGAGAATCGTTCCAATGGTACAGCAGTTCCTACGAGCTTTTTGCGTACGGATCTTACATTGTAGTATATGCTTTTGGAGAAACGAAAGGTAAATACATAATTAAGCAATTTGTTATAATTATATCTAGGTGTACTGATTAAAATGTGTTGAACTCTTTTACGCCGTAACCACTCTCCTATCGTTCATTTTACCCAGATATCGTGTCCGGATCAATGCTGGCGACGTTGTTGCTTTATACTTTTTTTTCCCGTATATGTTTTAATTGCTTAAAACAGTGATGCCCAAAGTACGGTCCGAGGGCTAATTCCGGCCGCGACGTAGTTACATCCTGGCCACCGAAACTTCGGCACAATATGTAGAAATTCTATCCCTTTCCAAAAAAAAAAAGGTTGAAAAACATATCTACTTTAGGGTCCTCTCTACTTCCTCTGATAGATTTGTACATTAGCATTTGACATTTGTAAAATTGAAATCTGAGTATAGAATCTACCAGGGAATAAATTGACTTTTTTGTAGAACAAGATAATAACATATGTGTTTTGTAGACAAAGTGTGACTGTTAAAAAAAATAACTTATACAACGCAATATAAATAAAAAAAAATTGGCGGCATGCTTGGTTTCAGTCACAAAACAAAATTACTAAATACGCTTATAGATTAGAGAATCGATGGGAATATTTACAAAAAAAAAAAAAGGCCAAAAAATGAGCCAGTGGTAAAGCTAGCTACTATGTTGCTTACATTTTAAGTAGAGAAATGAAGCCATTCTCCGGTTCGTAAAGAAAAAACAATATCCTATTCAAATATCCTATTAATCCACATAAGTACTAGATCCATGGGAAAAAAGTTATCTTATTCAAATATCGTATTAATCAATGTAAGTACTAGATCCTTCGGTTGCTAATAAAGTAAAGTGATTTCAAGTTAATTACATTCATTTTTGTACCTGTTTAATGATGTGGCACGCAACACGAGTGTCTGAAATTCTAATGGTTCGCAGGCAGAATTATGTTGGGCCTCACAGGCTTAAAACATTATCTTGAAAAGTTTCCCTTTGCATAGCATCCGAATGTTCCATGTTTTAGCGTGTTTTTACAGAGAAATATTGACTAATTTTGAATGTTGACAACACACTGCTAAACTTTAGTCAGTACCTCTCCCTCCCCACAAGGCAGGGTAGAGCGCTCGACAAATGCTACGTAAGCATTAAGAAGGATTACAAATGTTAAAGTTTGTTCCCACTTGGAGAATCTGACCATACATTAGTCTATCTGTGGCGAGGTTTTAATATTGTTAAAATGATTTTGGTTCGTTACTCTAGGGGAAGTAATTTTGAGTTTCCCCGCTCACATAAGTAAATATTGAACAGGCACACTACGAATAACAATTAGAACAAATCAACTGACTATAGGTGAAATAAAAAAAATACAAGTTTATTTAACAACAACAATATCACTACTAGCTTGGGTAGTGAGTCAACAATGATTAAGGTGGATTAATTTCATCATTTATTGCATATGAAGGAGTGGATAAGTGTTTCTATTTTGTGTAATTAACTTTCTTTGCTGGTCGGTTGGAAGCTGGGCTTGTCTGGTAGATGAAGGAAGAACTTGGAGCTGACTCTTCTTGTAGATGGACGATGCTTGAGTTGAAAAGGAGTATGTCTGTAGCGAAAGGTGGGAAGGGTATTCTCAGGACCATAGGTAGTGGGCAGTGGATATTGGGCAGTGGACAGCTGGAGTCTGGACTGGGCAGTTTAAGCTGGGCAGTAGGCGCTGAACACTGGGCAAGTATCTGGGCACTGGACCGTAGGCAATTGATAGTGGGCACTGGGCTTTTGGGCCGTTTGTAGTGGGCACTACTGAGATTCCTTCTCACTGACAGAAAGGGAGGGTGAGTTCAGACGTTGTAGGCTCAGGTTTGGTGACGCTGCAGATCCAGTCGAAGCTGACGATCTAACAGGTGTAGACAGTGCAGATCTAGTGGTGAAAAGACTGGAGTCTAGTGTGCGTAATATTTCACCACCAATAACAACCAGGCTGAAAAGAAAGAAGCACTTACAAACTTCCTCATGGCAATAGGTAGGAGCTCACGTATTCCATGAAATCAATCAGATTGGGCATGTGCGGCATAGAGCTCATTCCGTTCAATGAATACATTTAACTAATAAAACAGGGGAAACAACTACATAAGCAATACGTGAGGTTATAAGTAAAATAAGCCATGATGTTATTATCATACAAGTAACCAACAGGTTTAAACTTCGAATTTCAACATTATATAAAACAAAATAATTAAGGGAGATAACCCAAGTAAAATGTTTACAAGTGAACAAGAATATATGCTGATAAAACCAGCATAAAAGAAGAGAGTTGCATACATCTCTAGTGGGCAACGTTATATAAATCATTTATGATTTACGGGGAAAATATGTAGATATACAGGGGGAGGGAGTGATATGATAGTAGATTAAATCTTAACCCTTAAAATGCTGAGCTGTTTTACAAATTAGTGCAGACAAAATGGAGTCTCAATTATGTTGTTTAGAGGCTAAACTACCACACGCGTTTTAAGGGTTAATCACAACATAGCGGGATTGAATAGAAGTAAATTATAGACTGTAGATGCCATAGACAGATTTGGTGTATAAAATAAGCTGACATGTTACACAGCAAAATATATACATGGATCTAGTTAGAGAGACCCGATCGCTGTAGCAGATCTAGATTAGAACATCTCAACGCTAGGTTGAGGAAAATAATAAAATAATTAAAATGGGCGAGAACATGGACCATTGATAATAAACAATGTTTTGAAGATAGAATAAAGTTACATACTTACATAGTATTAATAAATGCACAAAATAATACACATATTCAGATTTATATAAATATAATCAACCTACCACGGTTGTTTAAATTATAGGCGGCTTAATGAGAGAAACTTAGTTCCAGCCTCTCGCCTATTAACTGTAGAAATCTGTCTGGCGGGTGTAAGCGTGGGTTGGAGTTCGAGCCCCCTCTTATATAGACTGGGACTCATTTGCATAGCCAGAGGTGCCGGTCCCAATCGATTTGTGGGATTTTGAATTTTAAAATAATATTTTTGCTAGATCCAATGGGATTAAAGTTATTAAATTTCTAAAATTACCGCCGTCCAAAACGATGTGCGCCACCACCTGTTTATGTGTGTGTATGTGTGTGCGTGTGAGTGTAGCAGAGCGATAGCAGTCCACGTGGGAGAGGCAGAGGAATGCTGACCTGCTGACCCCAACCTGCCATGTAGGCATGAGTCACAGTGGAAAGTTCCGTCCCTTCCATATCACGCGATCCGGTGACTCAGCCCATACCAAGGGCGGGGTGACCTGGGGGGGATTTCGGACTGGCCTTCTGTCTCCTTTAGTTCACCATACTATTCTAATTTCATGAAGCGAGACACTATAAGTTGTAACTATTATTAGGGTGTTGAGTTAATCATGTCAATTGGATCTAACTTTTCTCTTAAGCGTTTAAGCACAAATGAAACTTTTACATGCAAGCGTTTCCGTATAGTCGCACCATCTTATACCTAATTACAAACCTATTCTTAAAACTACAAAGAGAGTAATAAAAACGGTCAAGATGTAGTCTGAAAAGTCGGTAGAAAAACTACGAGAGTCATTGAGAAAACTAACTGGGAAATCTTCATTGAGAACTGTCCAGATATAAACGATCTAACAGAAACTGTTAACTCGTATCTATCATTCTGCGAGGAGTTAACAATTTCAACAAAAACAATACAATTCTATGGAAACAGTAAGCCCTGGATGACCAAAACAATCAAACATCTTATTATTGAAAAGAAAACAAAGTATAAGGCTTGCAACGAAGGGTTTTAAAATTCTAAAAATACACTGAAAAAAAGCAATAATTGAAGGGAAAAAAACATACAAAGAAAAAATTGAGAATTTCTTTGGAAATAACAACTCAAAAGTATGCTGGGAGGGATTCAATAAAATAACAGGCTGCGCCTCAAAACGAGAACGACATTAGTTGACGATGAGGAGAAATTCGCGAAGGAATCAAATGAGTTTTATTTTCGTTTCGATAAAGAAGATTTTGTTGACCTACAAAAAGAAATGTTCAACACTTTGACCAAAGAAAAACAAGAACCCTACGTCAATTTCCTAACCGAAGATGAGGTGACCTTATTATTTAAAAGAGTAAACTTAACAAAAGCTTCTGTGACCAGACAAAATTAGTGGCAAGCTGATCAAGCTATGTGCGGAACAAATCTCTTTTATCTTATCTCACATCTTTAACTACTCGTTACAAACGTGCGTAATTCCAAACATCTGGAATCTTCAGAGATTGTACTAGTACCAAAGAAACCACAAATAGATAGCTTAAATGATTTCCTCCCAGTAGCACTAACATCTATAGTTATGAAATGTTTTGAAAAATATATGCTTAAATATTGCAGCAAAGGTCAATAACAGCCTAGGCCCTCACCAATTAGCATTTAAAGCAGCCAGGGTAACTGAGTATGCAATTCTATTGCTTATGGACCAGCTTTATAAGCATCTAGATACACCCAAAAAATATGCACAAGTCATCTTTGTAGACTTCTCCTCGGCTTTCAATACCATATAGCCACATCTAATGATAAACAAACTGAGTAACTTAAATGTAAGCCCTTACGTACAAGCATGGGTTCTAAACTTTTAAAACCAACGTCCTCAGTAAGTTAAAGTCAACAACACCAAGTCTTCTACTCGAGTACTATGTACGGATGGTCCACAAGGTTGTGTACTTTCTCCTGTACTTTACACTCTCTACACTAATGGCATAAGAAGCACCTATGACTCAGTTAAACTCATTAAATTCGCCGATGATACTGCCATAGTCGGCCTTATTTCAAAAAACGAAACTCAGTATCGAAGCTTGATAGAAGAGTTTACAAACTGGTAAACTGACAACTTTCTAGAACTGAATGTCACAAACACTTATAATAGATTTCAGTAAGAAAAAACAAACTATATATGAACTGCAAATAAACACTGCATCTATACAATGAAGTGAAGTCTTAAATATCTAAGCGTTATCTTTAAGAAGATCATCTTGAAACTCTGACAAAGAAAACAGCCCAGCGACTTTTTTTTCTATACAAACTCAATAGTTTTAAACTAAATAAGAAGAACCTAAATACTCTTTACGGCGCTACTATACACAAACTGCTAACATACTGAATAACTTGTTGGCTCAGTGTAGAAACCACCATAAAAAACATTACCAGATTTGAAGGAACTTTTTGAAGAAAAGTTTCTAAGGAAGATCGAAAAAATCTTGGAAGACAACGGCCACCCGCTCCATCAGAACTACGTCAGGTCGTCGCGAAGTTGGCGACTACTGTCAATCAAAACAAGAACAGAGCGGTACAAAACTTGTTCGTACCTCACCGAGTCAGACTATATCAACTCCACTTGTTGATCAGTGTCGGTGCGTAGGTTATAGCATTCTAGCAACAATGAACGTTAAGTGCACAATTTTTGAACTCACTTTCTTTTTGTTGCCTTGCTTGTAAGCTGATGGAGGGTTTTTGTTATTATGCTGGTGAAACGTTTTCTTTGAGATTTTTCTGTGTTCCCCTGTTTAGGGATTGGAGTTCTACACTAAATACTAGATTCAGCAGTGTTTTGTTGTGATCGCGAGCATTTATGTGTCACGTTGTCGGACAGCAAGGTGTAGAATTACTGTTTAATTAATATAGCCACAATATTAGAATGTTTCAAATGCAATGTCATTACTCCATCAGTTGTCATCATAACTTATATTCATATCATTAAACAATTACATTGTCAACAGTGAATCTCTTATTTATTTGTAAGCACGAAGGTGCCTGTTGAATGTCAGGGGCCCGGGTAAACGAGCTAAGGTCTTAATACAACCCTGGCAATCAGGAAACATAAAAAGGACCAAGATGCCTGTGTGTAGTCGCTGAACGAACTCTTTATGTTGTGTCGGTTCTATTTATGTGTATGTGTTCTTTACATGAGAAAAAAATCATTGTAATCATATCAAATTTCCAAAAGGATCAATAAAGCAGTCCGAGTCTTAGTCTTAAAAAGCGGAAGCTGAATAAGGTTCTATTTTCTTTTGAGATATATTCTGAATAAATTATTTTGTGCCTTATAAAAAGGATGTGCATCTCTCTTTCATTCTATACCAAATAGATCATAACAAACAGTAAAGCGATAAAAATCCAAAAGGACGAAAACATTATTTCCATTCAACTGTGGTAAATAAGTGCATTCCCAAAGAGAAGAGCATGCCAGGGGGGGGCGATTGCATCTATCACTCCTCCCACAGTCTAACCGAAAAGTCTTTTTCATTTTATATTTACAAATGATTGAATTGGGAAATGGAGGTGTTATCGACCTAGTTGATACCGGAACGTTTCTGCTGCACAGGCTATCCCAGCTCGAGCTAGTGCTCTTTGCCTTGCTTTTTTTCTCTGACGCTTTTCTTCTGCCAGAGCTGTTCTCTTGTCCTCTGCTATTTGTGCGCCAGTTTTCATCGCGCAACGCCATGATGCTTTATCATGCGTTGCGTCTCACAGGTTGCAGGGTCATGCTGAAGGCTTTTAGAGAAACTCTAAATATGTCATTGAAGCGTTTTCTTTGCCCCCCCCCCTTGTGGTTACTTCCCTTAGCTAAATTGGCCATAATGGAGCTGTTTAGGGATGCTGGAGTCTTACATTAGGCAGATGTGGCCTGCCTATTGCATCTGGGACTGCATTAAGATTGTGTGGATTGGTTTGCAGACCCACTCTTTGAAGAAATTCAATATTACGTATTTTTTCTTGCCATTTAATATTCAGTATTATTCGGAGACAGATCATGCGAAAGTGGTTCATTTTTTTGCATTACATCAGTTTCCCCCATCCACGCCACCACCCTGATACATCCTAAGAAAAGGCAAGGGCTAATACAATGTGCGGTATGCGGCGTCGCCATGATCTAGCACTGAGATGCAAAATGTCTAAGGGTCGCCAGCATCTGATTTTTCAGCAGGGTTGACTCCCGAAGACTTTCCCATGATTGGGTATAGCTACAAAGCAGCAGAAGTTTGAATGAAAAGTTATCTTCTCGTAGGTGGGTAGCAAGCAATGGCTAATGACCCTTTCAGCCCGGAGTTTGGTGCCTGTACTTTGCTTTGCTCATTCTGTTAGTTGAAACAGTTCAGCCAGACTCAATATCTGAGTCATACGTGTAGGGTAGGAGTTGAACTGGTTGTCAGAGGCTATTTGAGACGCATGCCATTAGGAAGCACGATATAGGTAGTAGCGTGCTTCAATCCATTGCCTCTTCCGGCAATGACAATCTTGCGGAACTGCAATGTGCATTCTTGATGCGACGATAAAGGAACTTATGTAAAATTTGAGTTCACAGCTGTGTTTTGATTTACTAAAAGAGAATCTCGTGTTTTAACATTACACTACAAAAAAAAAACAGTTAAAGTAGATACATTTGCCCTAGTCCCCAAGAAGATGTGCTTGGACATGTTCGCCGGTTGAAGGACAAACGCATCCCGAAATTCATTCTTTATGGGCTACTCGCACTTGGCTAAAAAAAAATCAGGTCGTCCCCATCTCCGTTTCGTGGATGGATAAAAAACGGGTCATTGAAATAGTAAACATTGATACTGACCATCGAGAAGACATAGCTCTAGACCGCACTAGATGGCGAGAAACGGTGACAAAGAAAGCTATAGACATTACAAAAACGAGGGCCTGACCTCTGGAAAAAAATGCTCCTCTACCACCAAAGCGAAAGCCACCTTAATCTGCGATATTTTTTTTTCTCTCCAAAATAGTCACACGAAAAAGTGTTCGAGATGAACCATAGTCGCTCTTCGACTGAAGTAGGCCAACAAAGTAGTTCGTAAAAATAAAGGGGATGGGTAATGTTTAACATAGCAAGAAAAAAATACAAATCGACATGTCAAAAACAAATTTCTATGAGTTTTCATTCTTGATATTTTTTTTTTCTCAGAGTATATCTGTCAAGCATATGATATCAAATACAAAAAACTTTTTAAAATATCATACATTTTGAAAATCAGTAAGTATTGTATTTTTATCAATCCAAAAAAAAAAAAAAAATATTCCATACAGTCTCATAGAAACGTGTCATTTTTTAAATAATATTTTAGTCATTTTTTAGTTCAGAAATAGTTTTACTTGTGTTTTTAGCTTCATCTCTTAGCAATTATTAATGGAGTTTGTTTATGTTTATAAAACACTCTTATAATTAAATTTTGTAATTTTAAAATAAATACAAAGTCTCAAAACTACTCTTTTTGTTATTTACTTTCAATAATCAAACCTTAGAATTGCATTGGTCAATGGTTCTTTAAGCGTCATAAGTTGTGCTTGCATTTGTTAAAAAGAAAACCCACCTAATATTATATTAATTTTACTTGTTTACTTAGTGGCGATATCTTTTTTACATAAATTATATCAACACTGTCTGTCTGGGAAAAAGTTTATTCATGTTATTTTTCCGTCGTCCAATCTCAGATCAAGCTTTGCACAACCACTTCTTTTACCAGACAACACAAGAATAAAAAACATTAATCAGTTAATTAACTAAAGGTAATGAATTATTTAGTTTGGTATCTCGAACAAGGGAAAGAAATTGTACTTGAATGAACCTGGTGGTATAAGCCGAGTTTTTCCCCTTTATAGGGCTCTGCTTGTTAGTAAGTACGGAGCAAACAATAAGTAACTTTACAATCATCTATATTAATGAGCTCTTACTAGCATGGAGGTCAGAATGGTTGAATGGTTAGAATGTCGGCTTGAGGAGGCTTGAGCCACGAGTTCTAATTAACATGGTTCCCCCTTTGTTTTATGAATGCTTTTAATATGATAGAATTTAGACCGAAATCCTTTTGTTTTTCTAAACCCATTAATTTTCCCATCTGGTTCAAATAAAAATAGAGTAGAAAAAATGTTTATTAATTCACAAGAAACGAAACGATATATATTTATTTGAAAGCCTCGTATCAAGTTTGAAAAAAGAACGACAAAGGTATGTCATTTTACCAGTTATTGGAAAAGTTAAATATTTTAAATGCATGATTATGTATGCTAATGTTAAAAATATAGAATCCTTCTATAAATAGTAATCTGTAAATAATCATGTAGCCTATATAAAGTTTATGTTTTCTTTTCTTTGTCAGATTCAAATCCAGCTTTATTGTTAAAATCATTGACATCACAAACGTCGGAAATGTTTATTTTGGCAGTTATATATATATATATATATATATATATATATATATATATATATATATATATATAAGTTGCTTTTTTTGCGTTTTTGTTGTACAGAATAAATGAAGTATTTAAAAAGTATGTATTTTTAAAGTTTTTTTATAAATTTCTTGAACTATGTTGCAATGTAAAAAAAATCCATAACAAAAGTATGAAATCGGAAAAAAATATTTCAAGCTGACTTCTTATCATTCAACTAAAGACCTATTTCCATTTTTAGAAAATCAAACAAAAAATCTATAGACTCAGTGTACAAAATACGTAATAATGGCAAGAAAAAAGAAAACCATTAACACAAAAGTATGTACATTGTTGTTTTTTTTATATTCTCGAAAACGGCTTTAACTATTTACATAGTAATTTGACAGTTTATGTATAATTTTTTACTAGCATACAAAAAACAACAATTCTGGTTTGACTGTTATAATTATTCTGAAACTGTAATAAAATATGTAAATTAGCTTGATCTCAAGGGTGTAGACAATCTACATCTTGAGCACACATATGTCAGCGGGTATGTCATTAAAAGTTAAATAAATAAACATTGAGAAACAATTTGTGCAGTGTCTTCTATCTATAGACCTATCACTAAACATAACTAAGATCTTTACCATATATCTAGATCCAGTACTCTAGTCCAAACTACTGTATTTTAATGTGGCATAATAAGGGAAAGGTAATTGTAACGTTATGTGTCTTTATATTTATTGCACACCTCTTCTGGTGTTTATTACAGTGTCTACAGTGAATTAGTTGACTGGTCTTCACATCACTTGTCGCGTATGGTTACTACTGAGTACTATAACAAAAAAAAATATAGAATCCTTCTATAAATAGTAATCTTTCAATTATCATGTAGCCTATATGAAGTTTATGTTTTCTTTTCTTTGTCAGATTCAAATCCAGCTTTAACGTTAAAATCATTGACATCACGAACGTCGGAAATTTTTATTTTGGCAGTTATATATATATATATATAAGTTGCTTTTTTGCGTTTTTGTTGTACAGAATAAAGGAAGTATTTAAAAAGTATGTATTTTTAAAGTATTTTGATACATTTTTTGAACTATGTTGCAATGTAAATAAATTTCATAACAAAAGTATCAAATCGGAAAAAATAGTTCATGCTGACTTCTTATTATTCAACTAAAGACCTATTTCCATTAAAAAAAAATCAAACAAAAAATCTACAGAATCAGTGTAAAAATACTTAATTATAATTACAAGATGGCATAAAAACCATAAACACAAATATTGGTACATTTTTTTATATTCTCGAAAACGGCTTTAACTATTTTCATAGTAATTTGACAGTTTATGTATAATGTTTTACCAGCATACACGAAAACAAACAAACTCTGGTTTGACCGTAATAAAATATGTAATTTAGTTTGATCTAAAGGGTGTAGACAATCTATATCTTGAGCACACATACGTCAGCGGGTATGTCATTAAAGGTTAAATAAATAAACATTCAGAAACAATTTGTGCAGTGTCTTCTATCTAAGGACCTTTACCATATATCTAGATTCAGTACTCTAGTACAAACTACTGTCTTTTAATGTAGCATAATAAGTGCAAGGTTATTGTAACGTTATGTGTCTTTATATTTATTGAACACCTCTTCTGGTGCTTAAGTGAATTAGTTGACTGGTCTTCACATCACTTGTCGCGTATGGTTACTACTGAGTACTATAACAACAAACATGTAGATTCAGAAGGAACATCGATTGTAGAAGACATCATATTTATTAAGTATAAAGTAACACATCACTGGCAAGTCCAGCCATATAGAATTACATGAAATACTTCACACATTGACTTATAGAATCCAAAAGATTATAACAAATGCATAACATATTAGCTATTAGTAATAACTTTTAAACAAGAAAAATTCATACCTCTGTTCTCTTCTATGACCATGGTAACTAATGATATCTGACCATGTGGGCAGCTCCCTGAAAGAGACTTTTGCCCATCATTCCTAGCAAACCTTCGCTTTTCACGTGAAAAATGTTAATCCTGAATTATAAGTGTCCTCCGTAATTCCCGACTAGTTTATGTCACAATAACTATCAAACAATGATGTGACAGTAATCGCTCTTATAAAAAGCAAAGGATCAATTGTGTTAAAAATTATGTTGATTGTTATTTTCAATATACTTTCTCAGTTTGACCACATAAAAAAATAAAACTCTATAAATCCATTAAAGTGTAAGACAAAAACATTTAGACTCTCGTTATCTTCACCTATCACTTAGCCTGTTGAGCCTTTTGGGTACCCTTCATAGCCTACAGTATTTCTCCATTTTTCTCTGTCTTTTTCAAGACAGGCCCGTTGTGCGTTTTTGAGGTTAAAACCCCAGTTTACAATAAAATAAAAAAAAGCGAACTACAGTAAATAAATTCAATGAGTATCGCCGATGGGGGAGTCTCTGATCATGGGGTAGTGAGTCTCCTCCTGTAATTGATTTTGAGGTTAGAACTCCACTCTTCAAATAAAACAAAATATGGCAAACTACAATTAGCAAAATTTATGACATTTTATGTAGCCAAAGGAGGTTTTAAAGTTTTAAACCCCTTCTAGAATCTTTTGAAGTTAAGCCCTCCATTTTGAAAAAAACTGAAGAAAAGCTAGTCTCCTAATTTAACTAATGCTGATAACCTCAAAACCTTCTTTCAGTAAACAGAAAATCTAAGCTATAATCACTAAATTACGCGAGTAGCTAAAAGGAGAATATGAATTTCGACCCTCTGTTTTTTTTTTCAAAAATAAATGAAGGATGACTAGAGCCTAAATTCCGTAACTGTAGCCAAATGGGATTTGTATATTAAAATTCACATTAAAAATTAGCAATGCGTAGCCAGAAGAGGTTGAAGTTGAAAACCCTCGAATAAAAGAATAAAAGAAAGATTAAGAACAACAAATTTTATTACCATAGCCAAAAAAGTTTGGAGGTTTAGATCTACATTTCAATACAATGAAAAACATTGTTATTGTTACCAAATTCCATCCAAAATTAATTTTGAGATTTCAGATAAACTGAAGCAAAAATATAGTAAACATATCAGCCTAATAATGAGTTCGTTTGTTTTTTCTGCCAGTCGCTGAAGGCCATTAATACAATAACTAAAAAAAAAAAAGGAAAATTACAGTCATTCGAGGTTCAATTCTAACCCTAAATAAAACATTTCACAGTGGATGTGTTTTAGTTACCAGTTACTGGTCTACATTAATGAAGTGCAGTGACTAGCAAATTTGATATTTGACATACACTTTTTAATCGGAGGGTAGCTGAATATTGAACTGTATGCACCTCAGAAAATACATTTTTAAAATTTCAAAGACTAAGTACCAATTTCGTGTTAACTTCATTTTCAATTTTAAATATTTTTTTCAATATTTTTTTTATTTTTATATGTAATATAAATATTCGTTGACATAAAATTTTAATTATTATTCTCGTTTTTTTTTCGCTACTAAAAAAAGACACCGAAACATTATAATGATACTTTTTCTGTCTACATTTCTCTTTATATTTGTATAGCATTATTTTTTTTTCATTATTTTCTCTTTCTTTCCCATTTTTTTTCTTGCTCTCTTTAATTTTTGCTTTATCTTTTGTCTCTCTTTATGTCTCTCCCACGTTATCTTTTTCTGTTCCCTTTCTCTCTTTCCTTTTTACGCTTTTTCTCTTCTCTCTCATTAGCTTAAACTTTCTCTTTCCCATTTTCACTTTCTCTAAACATTCTAAACATCTTTCTTCATTCCCCATTCGGTATATCAATATTCAAATAAAAATAAAGCTCAATGAATAAATCACTGTATGAGTAAACACAATTTTAATAGCACACGGAGCAATGTTAATGATACAAAATCGAAATCATTAAACAGAATCAAACGAATAATTCATTTAAAGGAAATGTACTTATCTTTAACTGTCACATATATAATGATTTTTTTAGTTTATTATACGTTTAAACATACTAGCATTCTACGTTAATACGTAAACCTGTATAAATTAGCTCAATCCTCCTTTAAATAAACTAAATATACATAACTATATGCAATCGGTAAAGTGTGATTTGCAGACATTCTTAAGAATTCTTGCATGGCGTTTTCAGACAAAGTTAAAAATTATTCTCCATTTCTTACTTTGCTTAGGTATTGCATAGACGAAAATTGTCTGTTTTAGAGAGATGTTTATGATAAAAGAATTTTAAACTTTAAATTGATCTCTATAAAAAAATAAGCAAAGTGTTCCACTAAATACTCAGTATGTGCGAAGTGTCCATGTATGGGAAAAAAAAAGGAAACATGTCTTATACTAATTACAATTTCATTTTGAAAGTCATTAAACAATGCTTTAAATCAATGTATGGTAATTTTAATCTGTAATACACTTTAGTATATTTTTCTTTATTTCTTTTAGTCTAATCTAGAATGAGAATTTAAAAGAGTCATGAATATTTGGCTTAGTTAGCGTGACAAGTCGCGAAATGACATAGTAATAATCAGTTCCCTCAAAATTTTTTAAATAATCAAATTTTATTTATTTATGTTTAGTGTTGGTCGGTCTGTCCGTCATGTTTAGATTTTAAAATCAACAACACTAAAGGCTATTGTAAATCTGATACAACCTTTAATGTTCCTTCAGAAATATTTCGATAAGTTTAAGTATCTATAATAGATTGTTCTGGATGTTTTGAAAAACAAATCAATGCCAACGAATGTTTGTTTGCTCTTCCAACTTATTTCAAATTTAATTTCCATACTTAAACGTTGCAAAAACACATGATCTTTAATATGTTGTTCCTGTTTTTTTAAAGTAAATAGCATATAAATGCTAAATGAAAATATCTATAATGACTTATTTTTCAGTAACTTTAAAGTTTTTTTCGGGTATTATTATATTATAAAAAAAATATCACAAATGATTGTTCGCCATAACCAAGTTGCAAAGTTAATACACCAACATGTCTACTGATCATCTGCTGTACTGGGATAGGCCTATTCTGACCGACAAAACGGTAGATTTCAATCGCCCGGATCTGCTGTTCATCGATAAAAAAGAAAAAACCGCTACCATTATCGATATCGCCGTACCACTGTCTCATAATTTAAGAAAAACTGAGATAGAAAAACAAAGAAAATATGGGAACCTAGGCTTGGAGATTAAGCGTCTTTGGAAATTGTTATATCAACCGAGGGGATAATAACAACTGACCTCACAGACACCTTCAAGGCCCTTAACATTCCTAGGAACATCTTCGTTGCCTGTCAGAGGGCGGTACTGCTGCAGACCTGCCACATCACCAGAAAATTCCTCAGTGGAAACTGTTAAAGGGACTACGATGAATTTTGTTTCTCTTTAGCGAAACTCGACCCTGGCAGCGCCAGAGAATGACTACTCGTTCATTTCTAACATAATAATAATAATAATAATCTTTATTGTCCGTATGAAAGTTTGTCGTACTAATTGTGCATTATAAAAAACAAAAAACGTTATAACTATAAGAAGCAAAAGTGTACATTCACACCAGACTCACTCATAATTTACTCATGATTGACTAATAGTACACTTATATTTTTGACAATACGTTACTATAGTTTATTTATTGATATCAGTTGTTCCGTATTTTTAACTTAAAAGAAATGTTTGTCAAATGACTCTACTTTTTCAAAAATATCGACAATAGGTTGTTCAGGATTTTAAATAAAGAAAGTAATTTACTAGAAACGATTATTGAAAATCTTTTAGACCAAATAATCTTTTTTTTCTCATTTACGAAAATTGTTTGTTCCGTACTGTTTAATGAAAAATATTACAACTCTATTTATATAAAATCGCACTTCTCTCTTACACTACATTTAATTTTCTAGCTAAAACGTTAGAAAATCTAATTATTGTTAATATTATGTTCCGAATTTTTAGGAAAATAACTTCCTAACACCAAAGTATGGTTTAAAAATCTCTCCACAAGACTATGGTACATCTAATTTTTATACGAGACCACCCAAACAATTTATTTAACGGTATTTGATTTATATGGAATTCTTATTTTCTCTCACTATAAATATATACACATTTGGAACAATCTATTATAGAAACTTAAAACTATTGCGATGTTTCGGAAGAAAAATTAAATTTTAATCAGACTTACAATAGCTTTACTATAGCTTTTAGTCTTTTTTTTTTGTTTTGATGTTAACAACACGGACAGGCAAAACAAAAAAAAGGGTCTTTAATCCTTATATATATATATATACATATATACACAGACACACATATTTAGTCTAACTAGCCCAGACGTAATGGATTTCTTACTTTTGACGTAATATGTTGTTAATTCTTAAAATGAAATGCTAAAAGAACTCATTCAATGCACCAATGTCTATGAACCCTCGATAAGCTTCTTGTAAAGATGACACTCGCCGTGTGAAGTAGTGGATTTTTTTCCTTCGGCATCATATGGAAATAATTATTTAAATGAAATGTTAAAAGCTCAAGCAGATGAAACTACACATAGATACAATTTTAGAGTAAGGAGAACTAGGCCTAATTACAAAGAGAAAAAGTTTATCAGCTAACTAGAACTCGAAGTTTACTTTCAATTTGTCAATACTAGTCTCCAAAATAACATGTGTTTATTTTACAACCTTCATTTTGCTTTGTTACTTGACATTTATATGATATTTGAGCTATCATGTTATATTTTAATAAGCTATTAGATTTATCATGTTATATCAATACGTTACAGCATGTCATGCTACTCTACATTGTTAGTTTACTTGAATCTCCATTATTGTTCTGCGTATACTTAATTCTTTCATTGTCAATAATAAAGCACAATTTGAACTGGGGGTGAATGCTATGAAAATTATATGCTGTATCGGTTGTCGTTCTTATGTTTACATGGGCTTGTAACTTGTCCGTACGAATGTGTTCACGAAATGTGTGTTGTGTAGTCATTCAGTACATTAAAGCTATACCAAGCAAACATGGTTTTTTACTCTGTTTATATTATGTTCATAACAAAATCTTATCTTAATTACATTTACATTATTAAAAATTGATATTTTAGATCTAGATTTAGTGGATAAAGATCTTAAGAGTGCTAAATCATACGTTTAATTTAGGTAGATCTACATCCTCATTCTAGTTCCATTTAAATGAATATACCAACAGCTCTGTTGGTTACTGTGCTGGGACATCGAGCAGACGTTGCCGAAGTACAAGCTCGATGCCTTGTTCTTTTTTCTTTTTTTATTTTTATTACAAATCAATACCAAATGATTATCTAAAATCGCTCTTCTGACATATTGTACATATCCGGTAGTTGTCATGCCGTAATGTGTAATATATCTCTTTATCAATAATAGGCTATTAGTTTGTTATTAAGTTAACAGCAATGCCTGGTCATGCTGTTAGCGCGCAGTACTGATTATCTCGAAGGTCCCGGTTTCCTACCCTGCTAGATGTCATCCCCCGTCGTCCTGAGGGAGATTCGGATAAGGAAGTAAAATATATTTAACTTTGAAGTAACATACAAAACATGTAAAACAATTTACAAAAAAAAAAAAAAAAAAAAAATTTACAACGCCAAATTAATCTTTGAAACATTATTACTTTTGACAATCCAAATAAAATCACGTCTTGAATATTTCATGCGAATATGCGGATTCGTCAAAGATCCGACTCCAACAGGGCAGCCTCTGAGTTTGTGTAACAACACAAACTCTCTTTGTAATCTTGTTTGATTATTGGTTTTTCTTATTTTCCATTACAGTTACAACTGACTGTCTCCTGTGGAGTAAATTTATTCAAAAGATAATTATAAAGAAAGTAAATAATGACAAATGCTATAACATGCATTATCTAGAAAAATTTATCAAATATCATTTTTTCCTAACTGTAACATCTAAAATATTTTTTTTCCTCTTTCACATCTTACTTACGATCTATTGTATAGATAATGTAAAGGGCGTATTTTTCTATGGCCCACATTTAATGAGCATTATAAAATAATATATAATTTTAAAAAATATAATAATAATTCATTTCTTAGGTCAAGAATTTTCTTTTCGGAAAGAATAGCAACAGGGATTATCTGTCGACAAAGATCTTAGTTATAAGTTTGATTTTAGTATTCGAATAACTGAGCCAGATAGATTAAAAACATATTTAATTGTTGATCGTTAGTCTTAAGCCTTTTAAGTAATAAAAAAAATGAATAGTAATTGTACCTTGTAATCTATCTGATAAAATAAGACTTCTAAATTTTAGGCAGCTCAGTAGAAAACAACTCTGCTCAAGTGGGGAATCAAACCTCATGCCCCCTTTATAGACAGACTAGTTCAAGCGTACTTAGCCTCTCAAAGACACTTCTTACTTTAAAATTGCAAATATTGGGCACTAAAATAACATTATTTTTTCTATTTTAAGATTTAAATCTTTCAAATAAATGTTATCAAACATAAGAACTTTTTTAAATCCCAAGTTGTGTTTATATATATATATATATATATGCCCTTATATTTTTTTTAAATCTATATATATAATTTTCTTTGTCGCTCAAGAGTTTAGACTAGAAGAAGAAGTAAAGGAAAGATCACTCTCTTATTTCTGCGGATAGTCACACCAAGATAAAAAAAAGGGGAGGGAGAACAAGTATTCAATGGTTACTACGGATGGCTACCTGGTCTTGTTGTTTGCGCGCTGGAATGTCGTTTAGATTTATCGAACACTCACCTCTCCCATCCCCCTTTGTCCTTCAACTCTAAAGAAACATTCGAAACATATACACATTTTTACAAACATTTTACAAACACTAAATAGCAGCGCCGGACATAGCCATTGTGACCAAGAAGTCATGGAAAGAGAACAAGTAATCTGGACTTAAACATGGTGAGGCCCTATGCGAAACGGATTTCGCGGATCCAAGTTTAGGTAGAGGCGGATAATACGTGAAATTTAATAGTTTGTGTTAGAAAATATATTCGTCTATGCATTTTATTCATTCTTTACTACGTACAGAATTACTTTACGAGCCTTGCGTGTAGCAAAGTCATACAGTATATCATAATAATTCTGTTTCCTGCATAGATCACGCTCAATAGCAAGAATTACAAAATGTTTCAATCTATCTTTAAGAATTGTTGACCTCAAGTAATTCTTCATTAGTTTGAGGCGCGAGAAGCTTCTTTCATCAGATTACAAAATAACGGCTAATGTATAATGCCGTTTTTATATATCGCGCGTAGGATTGGTGTTCTCCATATTGAATGACACCCCAAAATGACAATTTATGTCTACATATTCCGTATATTTTAAAAACTTTTTTTGTATCTTTTGCAATTTGGGGAGATTTCCAGAAGCTCCTGGTAAATCGACAGGATGGCAGTTGAAATCTGTTTTAAGTTAATAAATGGTTTAATTTAATAATTTATACACCTTGAATTAGCGTGGGTCCTTCAAAAGTGCGGGGCCCACTGCGGTCGCATAGGTTGCAGCGGCCTAAGGCAGGCCCTGCAAAATAGCGGCGTATGCTACGGGTCGACTAGTAATAATTATTAACCTTATCCTCACATTCAGAATTAATAAAATATGACATGTGTTAAGGACTCCGCGCGGTGTTGATTCTTGGCAATATGTCTAGTGTAGATCTGACTGGAAGTAACGCTGAACTAAACTACTTCAGTAACACCGGCGAAAGGCCGAAACAATCAAATATTTAGTCGACGCTGATATGTTGTTCTATAACGATATTTAATACTCAAAAAGGGAATCGTCCGATGTCAATTATGTCGTACTCAAGTCTACTACTCTACAAGAAGCGTCTTCCTTTTTGCGTCGCTTAGAGCGTTCTTCTTTTTTAAAGATCTATCACGTCACTTGTCGCTAATTAAAACTTTCCCCTTATTCCCGAAACAAATAACTAATTCCTAATCCTGTCATAACAACTCCTCTCCCTCCCGCTAAAAAAAAATAGCCTGTCAATTTTTTAATCTACTGTCTTAGTCTTACAATGTGCAAGGGCCAAAATGTAGGGAAACATAAACTTGAGTCTTGATTGCGATTTCAACTTCTCTTTCTGTGTCCACAATCAAGTTCCTCAGAACACATATTTCCCTCAAGTGTCACTAACTGATACTGTCCAATGTGATGTGCCATAGGTGACCGCAGACATAGTTCGTTTGCGCTGACACTATAGGTGTGTCTATCTATACTTCATCACATCACGTTCCAGAGGTTACACCGCTTTCCCTCACACGTCAGGACAGACAATTTACCTAATATGACAAATCGACATTTATCAATACTTGTTCTCCCACTATACACCTAACGTTCTTTCGGGCATTTACAAGTGTATTTTATTTCCTCTCTCCACTTACTTGTCCCCACACGACCTAATTCTTTACTGATGTATGATCATGATCAAATACAAAGAATAAATTATAAAACTTACTTTTTCGTGATGTAACTACATCCTCGCCTTATAAATGCCCTTTCTATTCATACAAACATACATACAATTCATACATTCTACCCAAAATAAATAACCAACATGAGCTAATCTAATAATAACGTAATAGCATTTATATTATAACATAAATATCCTATTCAAAAATACCTTAACACAACCTAATACCCGTCTAGTTATGACTACTAGTTAAGTCAATCAATGAAGAATGAAATAATTGAAATAACATCTATTTACATATTTATATACATATAATGGTCGTATAGCGTTATGTCATATCCGCTATCTGCCCGAGCAATGCATTTGTTCTCTCCAACTGGAGTTTACATCTCTTCTTACTCGACTATCAAACTCATATGACCTTCTACCTGTGTAGTCATCTCTTCTTTCATCACAGTCGGACCTAGGCCTGCGACTCCTATCTAATTCGCAATCTTTTGTTCATACTGTTCTGCTCTATTCCAAAAATCTCTAGCGACGTGCCCATGTTTATGGCAGTTAAAACAAATTCTGTTCTTTCTAGGTTTATTTCGCCTCATGTTGCCATACCTGCTTTTCCAACTTCTAACCTGTTTGTCAGAAGCGGCGCTGACACCTGCTACATTTCCAAGTAAAACATCTCTAGATAACCTCGGCATGGCTACCCCTTCGCAATACCCTGTGTATAATGGAGATCGAAGGAACACTTTGCACGCTTCGAATCTCTTAACTGCGCCGTCTGCCAACCTGACTGATTTGGTATAGCCTAAATAATCCTTAGATTTAACTAATCCTCCTCGAACTGCGAGTGTACTGCTAGCTGTGTCCCGGATCACATTTACCTGTTCATTATTTATCATGCCTGGATATAGTTTAAATCTATCTTCCCCACAATCAACGTAATTAATTTCTTCATCTGGTTCACTATGTCCACTATCACGATCCCTGTCTTGGATGTTCCTTACAAAATTAACCCTATCTGGTGGCCGATTATCCCTCTCTTGTCTACGGTTTCCTTGATTACCTCTCCTATCAGTAGTGCCACTATTATCCTGTGTATTCCCATTGCCAGTTCCATCCCCTCTATGTTTCTTACACTGGTATGCCATGTGTCCCTTTTTCTGACAGTTAAAACATGTAACATCCCTAAGGTTTCTTTCACCCGCTTTAGGTCTATCTATTCTCCTATCATAACTTTCCCTGCCATTGTTTTCATTTTCCCAGGATCTATCCTTTTTGCCATAATAACTATCCCGACCATTGTTCCCACGTTCCCTGGACATATCGTTTCTCCTACCATACTCCCTATCATTACCATCATTTCTCTTTACATAATTTACCAGGTCAATAACTTTTGTATGGTCGCTAACTGAAAGTGGGTTGTTTGGGTAAGCATTCTTAAAGATCCTAATAATTTCTACCAAGTCTTCAATTACCGCAGGGTTTCTTTCTTTTACAAAGGACTGTAGCTGAGGGTCACACTTGTTGATAAAATTGTCAATCAGAATAAAGTTCCTCAACCCCTCGTAGGTGTTCTCTACATTCTCGAATCCGAGCCATTTAGTGAAGAAGTCTTTCTCTGAGTTGATAGTTGTTTGTGGATCAACTTGGCTGGATGGAGTGTTTTCGTAATACTTTTTCCGGAATGTTGCCGCGTTGTGCCCGTATGCGTTTAGCAGTTCCTTCTTTAGCACCTGATAGCTGTTTTGCATCAAGTGGTCATGGTTTTGGCAAATCGTGAGGGCTTTCACATGTACGAAGTCCAACAAGATTTCGGACCACTCCTTCTCCTGGACATTAAACTTTGCAAGTTTAATTTCAAAACGTTTCAGATAGTCGCCGATGTCGTCCTTGTCTTCTGCAAAAGGTTGGATTTTCTTTTTCATCCATGCGGCGCTACTATGGCTTTCTATGTTGGCACTATTGTTGCTGTTCCCTTCGGTGGGCACACTTACACCAGCCTCTATCCTCATCTGTTCTACTTGAATTCTCACTTTTCTGTCCGCCTCTTCTTTCTTCTCCCTCTCTACACGTTCCACCTCTCTAACCTTTTCCCTATCCAACATTTCTGCCTCTCTAACTTTTTCACGCTTTATGCGATCTGCTTCTTCTTTCTCTTTTTCTCTGCCTCTAGCTTTCTCTCTCTCCAAGCGTTCTGCTTCTCTAATTCTTTCCTTCTCCAAGCCCTCTGCTTCTGCCGCCACCATCTGCTGTACATAAGCAGTTAGTTCTTTGCCGCGCAGTTCTAGTTCTGTCTTAGCTTCATGAATTAGCTTTTTTCTAAATTCTTCCAGGTCGTAACCTGAAGTAGCTGCCATATTACCTTTACGTTACTTTACCTCGCTTTTTATTTAAATTATCTTACACACAGGCCTAATAGCTTCTATTACCTATGTTCTATAAATTAAATTACCTTTTGAGCGTAACCTCGCTCCGCGGCTTCCTAATATCTCTTAATTCAAATGAATTAAATTCGTCACTCTACCCTCGGCGTCTAGACTACCAAATCCGACTTATAATAACTTCTGTACTTTCCAAGATACACTTAGTATCCTTGGTACCAATGTGTAGGCTACACTCTGACCCGACTGAATACGATGTGCGACACACGCACACTCAACCGACTACGTGTTACTCACACGAGTCGCCGGTGAATAGACCAACCTGTCTATTTACAAATGCTAAAATTACAAATGGGCAATCAGGCTTCACCTCGATTGTTCCCCAGATCTAGTCTAGATTACGCTAGATCTTAGTTACTTGTTACCTGCTTTCACAGCCAGGAGTGTATATAACTTACTCATACAAACAAACTATGCTCATACAAACAAACTATGAAAATTAACCTAAATGCGATAAACACCAAACTATAGATCTAGTTCTAATGAATGAGACTTTCGTCTGACAGTAAGACTTAAGACGGGAGTATAACAAACAATCAATACACAACTTTACTACAAAAAAACTTAACTAAATGATTCACATTCACATACGGGACGAATTAACAGCTAAACGTATATCTGGACCTCTTGCTAGATTACACCTAATTTTTAAGGATATCCCCAATCCACCATGATTTAACCTGGTAGTGATAATCTAGCGAGTGGTCACTTCCCTACAGACTCTAATTATTCTAATGAAAAAGTAGTTAAATAACACTTGACTTATCTGTCTAAGAAGCGGCGATAACTCCACAGTCAGTCTCGGGTCCACTTTTCCTACGCTAATGTCTGTCCCGGCGGCAAGGCTCACGGCGATGTCTTCCCTAGCGGTGAGATAAGGACAGCGAACGTTTCGGCTCTCCAAGGTCCTTCTGTACTGGTCTGCAACGGCTCCGGTTCTTCGGTGGTACGGCGTCTAGTTCTGGTTCACGGGGATCTGTCGTCTAGCTCCGGTTCGTCGGTGACGTAGAGTCTGGTTCCGGTTGCTGGTTCCGCCGCGGGTACGGTGGTCGTCTGTCCAAAGTGAAACTGGAACGGTCCAACAGTTGACCCAGCGACAAAGTCAAAGTCCAGTGCTAAAATACCGGCTATCTGGCTATCTAACGTGTAGCACAGATTCAGCCGAGACGTAGATCAAATTAGCACTACTGTACTTAAGTGCCGTAGGCAGTAAGATGGCTCCTACGTCAAAAGTTCTTTGGCGGTCGTGACCTCAACGGTCGATCTTGGCCTTGCAGAGGTGACCTTCACGTTCGTTCTCAAGATGCCGGGCAGGCGATATCTCTTCAGTACGGCTTCGACAGGACGGTTTTCTTCCCTTCCACAAACTGTAGCCTTCTCGATACCGAACTACAGGCTTCAAAACGATGCCCCAACGTATGGGCGTTTACAAATTACCAATGTAGATCTAGATCTATATTTCGTTACCTCCTAGGTCTACTAGTCCAGGATCTCACTGGCTTTCCTTCGCCGACGTGGCTGTATAATCAGGGTCTAGCTGCAGACTAGGCCGATGACGTTAACTTCTGCCTCCTCCTAACAGAGGGCTTCTATCCTTCTGGATGTTGATGCCAGTGAGCTCCGAGTCTGGGGTCGCCACGTTGTTAAGGCCTCCGCGCGGTGTTGATTCTTGGCAATATGTCTAGTGTAGATCTGACTGGAAGTAACGCTGAACTAAACCACTTCAGTAACACCGGCGAAAGGCCGAAACAATCAAATATTTAGTCGACGCTGATATGTTGTTCTATAACGATATTTAATACTCAAAAAGGGAATCGTCCGATGTCAATTATGTCGTACTCAAGTCTACTACTCTACAAGAAGCGTCTTCCTTTTTGCGTCGCTTAGAGCGTTCTTCTTTTTTAAAGATCTGTCACGTCACTTGTCGCTAATTAAAACTTTCCCCTTATTCCCGAAACAAATAACTAATTCCTAATCATGTAATTCCTAACACATGTAATAAAGAGAAACTTGAAAACAAACAAGAAAACATAAAAATATTTTATAATAAACAAAGCCTATATTAGACTTGTTTACTTCATTAGTTTGTGTCAGTTATGTTATTAAATTTGTTATAGATCTAGACTAACAATAAAAAAGTATGTATAAAAATAAAAAATAGAAAATGACCTTATTTCGAATTTGTTAGCTAAAGCCTTCTATAAACATGGAAAATTCTATAGTTATCTATTTGTAATAGATCTAGACTAACAATAAAAATTATTTATAAAACTAAAAAAAAAATAGGGAACGAGCTGGTTTCGAATAATAATATTTCCTTGAGGCGCTTTCTTAACATAAGAAGGAAAAGATAGACCGGATGCAATTATAATCGAGTTAAAGGCGTTGGTATTGCGAAATAAAATTAAGTTAGGATTTTACTTTCGCGACATAAACCTAACATTCAGATTTAGGGAGACTAAAAAACAAAACCAAATTGCAAAAAAAATTAACAAAACTATGAAAGATTTCATATTACCTGTCGACAAAGGATGAAATATTGTCTTGTGGAGGGAAACCTAATGGCCTTTTGGTTTTTTAAAACAACATAAATAATTGTATCTTTTTATTTTAATATTTTTGTAATCAACTAAATATATATTACTTGCTAAAAAAGACTATTAATTTATAAAGAATAAAAAGGAATAATGAAAAAGAGATATAAAATATGCAAACTCAGGCTGACTGTTTTTAATTTGTACAAAATTATTCATTTTATTATATTAATTTTTTTTAAAGTCCGGTAAACTACTTATGCACAGTTTTTCCCCTTTAAAAAATTCCGTGCTATGATCAATCATCATTGTTGTAATCAATCTCCATTTGAGTGAGGGTTCAAATCCTCTCTTCCAAAAAGTAATATGACCTCTTTTCGGAAAGAAGTGCAACACGGATGATATGTTGACAAAGATCTTAGTTATAATTTTGATTTTAGTATTCGAATAACTGAGCTTGATAGATTTAAAAGCTAGTTCTTTGTTGAACATTATTCTTAAGCCTTTTATATAATAAAAAAAAAATGAATAGTAATTATACCTTGTAATCTATCTCATAAAATAAGACTTCTAAACTTTAGGCAGCTCAGTACAAAAAAAAATGGTCAAGTGGGGTATTGAACCTTAAGCCCCCTTTATAGACAGCCAAGATCAAGCGTACTTAGATTCTCGAAAACACTTCTTACTTTAAAAGTGCAAATACGGGGCATTAAAATAACATTAATTTTTCTCTTTTAAGATGTTTATTATTTAAATAAATGTTATTAAACATAAGTACTTTTTTCAATCACAATTTATGTTTTATAGATATATAAGCGTACACTCATATTTCTTTAAATAATAATTATTAACCTTATCCATACATTCAGAATTATAAAATATTACATAAAATAAAGAAAAACAAACAAGAAAACATACAAAATACTCTGTAAAAAACAAAGCTTATATTAAGCTTATTTATTTAATTACTTTGGATCCCTTATGTAATTAAATTTTTAATAGATCTAGACTAACAATAAAAAAGCATTTATAAAAATAAAAAACAACAGGGAACGACCTGGTTTTAAATTGGGTTAGCTGAAGCCTTCTATGAACATGGAAGATAATAAAGTTATTTCTTGTTTTTTTTTTTCATTTTTGTGTTCATTAAGCTTGAGACGGAAGCCTACTAGTTCTAGAACTCTTGATGTGGAACTCTAAAACTAGATTTTTCTAGATTCTAGATCTAGAATTAATATGTCTTACTTTACACGTTTACTTGGACAATTACTAGAATAATGTTTTGTTTAAGATTCGGCCTACTAGTAAACAATATGCTATTAACGTCCGACCTTCGTCTTATTTGATATTACCGCATCTGTGGCATTTTACGTCTTTACAATCCTTGATACACAGCTGCGATCGCAGGTTGGGCATCTGTAATCACCAGGCGCCGTTGCCTTAGCACCCTTCTTTCTGCTTACGTAGTGTATGGCATCTGCAATCCGAGACACTTTCTTTATGCTCTCTCTCCATGTGGATCTATTTAGTGCTACTTTTTCCAGCTGTTGTGTCGATTTTGAAGAGCATCATGTCGCGTTAGCATACATCCGTATAACATAAAAGTGGACGACCAGCGGCTCTCCTGCCTTCTACTAGTTCGCCATACAGAAATGTCTTGTGGAAGTCGACATACTGGTATTCTACAAATGTGGCCAAGCCAGCCAAGGCGTCTGCTACTGATAACAGAACAGATGTCCTGGCATCCGAATCAGAAACCCCATTAGTAACGAACCATGCTGAGATTACTCCCTTAGAGCACGAAAGAGGAAGCGGGCAGTGAGTTGTAAGGTCGCCTTGTCCCCGTACAAAGAAAGACCTTTTGCCACACATGGACCAGTATTCTCTCTTTCTTTCTTAATTCCTTGTCACGATCGTCCCCCATGCAGAGCTAGGCATTCATAAAAAATGTGTTTTATTGTCTTGTCGTCCATCATATTATTTGCACGTTGCCGCCGCGGCCTTCGCTAAAACGTCAGCCCTCTGATGACTAACAAGACCACAAGGGGATGGAACCCACTGTTTGAAACTTCCATCTTCCCGACGCCTGCAAGTTGCCTTTCAGGGGCATTGAGGGAAGAGATTGAATCGGTAAAATATAACCACGTCCGCTGGGGCCGTGGATCCATTTCCGACGCTTTCCGCTACCCACTTCAATGCTACGAGCATTGCTTCCATCTTAGCTTCCGTGCTGCTTTTCCCATTGCAGGGTCCACTCAGCTCCACACTTTTAAGTAGGCTCTTCTGTACCCTCGGCATGCCGAAAGCTTTGTCAAAATGGGAAATGGATCGAACGGGGAAAGAGCAGCCCGCTCTGTAGATAGGTTCATCTCTCTGACCAGACCACGCGCCACATGCATGAAGCAGGGCCGGTTTTTGAGACGTCTCTAGCCCTCCCAGTTGTCAACCAGACTTCTGAGCGGGTATCCCGCCTCCAGTTGTCCGTATCTCTAGTGAGCTAGCAGGACGGCTCGCTCTCTGCGCTAACGGCGGAAAATTGGCCATAATCTCGCCGGCGGTAATGGGCGTTGTGCGAAACGTGCCACGTATGAGTCTAACAGCTTGGATCTGAACAGCGTCTAGTTTCGCTAGAGACATCTGCTCCCTACTTTGTTTCAGCTAGCTTCTTTACGATGTTCAGCCTCTCAAAGACTGTCTCGCGTACATGCTGGATATGTATATATATAGAGTGTTGTTGGATATGATGGAGCCGAGACAGCAAAAGTGATCCACAATCTATAGTGGTTGGCCTTTAATTTATACTTGAGGTGTAGTATTTGGCCTAGTATCTTAGTCTTGCTTTGACTAATGTTTAAGCCGAACTGCTACAAGCAGCAGATAGTTTGTCAACCAGGAGCTGAAGCTGAATATGAGAATCAGCCACAATAGCTGCATCATCAGCATACAGGAGTTCCCTGATAAGTATCTTCCTAACCTTGTTTTTTGCCCGTAGCATTGATACATTAAATAGTTTTCCAGAGGATCATCTATGGAGAAACACACCTTCGTTTATGTCGTTGTACGCATAATGCAGTAGAAAAGAAAAAGAATATGCCAAACAAAGTAGGTGCGATCACACATCCATGCTTGACACCACTGCAAACCTCAAAAGGTGCTGATTGGGCTCCATTGAATTTGACAGTACATTTCGTTTCCTCATGAAAGCACTCAATGAACTTCAATAGTTTGGGAGAATAATCTATTTTTCTTTAGAATTTTGAAAAGGCCTTTTCTGCTGATCATGTCAGAGGCTTTAGTAAGATTAACAAAAACGATGTGAAGGGGTCTGTCTCTCTCTCTGAATTTCTCCTGCAATAATCGTAGAGAGGATATCATGTCTATACTGGATCTACCACTCCTGAATCCACACCGAGACACTGTGTAGACTCTAGAAGCTATCACTTGCAGCCTGGAAAGTGCCACTCTAGCAAAGATTTTGCCAACTATACAGAGGAGAGAGATACCCCATTAAATGTTGCAGTCACTGCGATCCCCTTTGTTTTTTGTATATTGTGACTATAGTTGCGTCACGCATGTCCTGTGGGACTTCAACTGTTTACCAGTAGCGGCAGAGGGAGAATATAGAGTTCAGGGAGTAGGAGTGCTTTGTTGACTTTAACTACTTTCGCTGGGATACCGTCACTCCCTGGAGATTTTCTATTTAGCATGCAGTTATTTGCTTTTTTTTTAGATCAATAAGACTTAGAAGCTCATCTAGGCATTCCAATACTGGAAGATCTGGTAGGGAAGCCAGAGCGACATCGTCTACTGTATTTTGTGTGCCATAGACATCGAAGTAGTCTTCTGTCCATCGTTCTAGCTGCTTTGTTTGATCAGTAATTTTTCTCCAGATTTTGATAGAAGGGGGGGGGACAGGCTTAGACACTATTGAACCCAATGCCGCTTTAATGCCATCAAACAGAGCTTTACTACATCCTGAGTAGAGACTGTTCTGGATTATGTTGCAGGTATCCCTCCAAAAGTTGTAAGCACATTGTCTAGCCAATTGTTTCGCCTCTTTATTAGCACTTTTGAAGGCTTGCAAAGATTTTGGACTAGGCTTTGTTTTGTGAGTGAGGTGTGCAGATCGATTTTTCTCGATGCAAAGTTCCATATGTGTTAGATACGCCTCAAACCAGTCTTACTTTGTGTGTTTTTGAGGCCCAAAGGCGGTGATTGCTGAACTGTAGATTACATCTCTTAGTTTCTCCCATCTAATAATCACTTAACGAGGGCATTGAACTGTTCAGAAGCTCGCAAAAGAGTGCAGACTTCTCTGGGTCACCTATATGGTTTACGTTTATTCCCCTAGCTCTAGGTTGAGTGGTAGTATAAGCATTCCTGTCTGTCTAAATGCTGTGTTAAACGTCTAGTGTGGTAGCTTAACTTGCTGCCACAGCTGGCTAGCATCTATGAAATGGGCAGAGGGCAATTTAGTAAGTCTCTCTTGCCAGTACATAGCCTGTTCACGGCAAGTCCTATGCAGTACCTCCTCGTGGTGACAGATGGAAACTCAGGCCAAAATGGCCAAAATGTATGGGCCTCAAGGAGGTTTGGCCCCAAGGTATAAGACAGGCATGGAATGCCGGATTGTGGACACGCCCTTCTGCCCACTAACCAACCCCTAGCTATAGGTCAATAGCCGCGCTGCCTTGTGTCTGTGTCCCTGTAAGGTCTAAGGCTAAGGGAGTTAACCCTTACAGAAAATCCGGTCCTGGTAGGGGGACAGTAGTAAGACTACTGCTCTCTGGCAAACTCCTACAGCCACATGTCCCCAAATTGTGATGGCTTGCTATTCCTTTGGACCCGATCAGTATGGAAGAGAAGCGTGTGCTGACGTGTGGGCAGCCCAGCACTCACAAATTTACCGCCCAGGCTTTCCCCCAGCAATGGAGAGATCACTCCATCTCTGACAGTAATGTGTCAAACAGCTATCATTGACAGAGAACTCAGCAGACTAAAATTTGGTGAGGCCTGTTTGCAAGAAACCAGACTGGCTGACAGATGGGAACTATACATTCTACTGGCAAGGAAAACCAGAACAAAGACCCAGAATACATGGCGTCGGCTTTGCAATAAGAAACAGTCTCGTCCACTACTTTGCGATGTTTACTTTTTGTAATGAAAGAGTAGCACACATGAAATTCGCATCACCGGAAGGCAAAGTTAATATAATATGTGCTTATTCACCAACACTTGCTGCACTGGAAGATGACAAAGAAAGATTCTTTCAAGCTCTAGAGAACATAATTAAAAGTATTCCAAAAATCCGAGCACCTCTATATAAATGGAGACTTTAATGCCCGTGTTGGTGATAAAATGATGCATGGCCAAAATGCTTGGGACCTGATGGTGTTAGCAAAATCAACGACAAAGGCCAAAGGCTACTCGAGTTCATTAGCTATCATGAACTGTGTAAAAAATACATTCTTCTCTGGCAAGGAACGCCACAAAGTCTCTTGGCAGCACCCACGCTCAAAAAGGTGGCACAAGTTTGACCTTTGCATCACCAGAAGAATAGAATTGAAAAGTGTCCTCCACATCCTCTCGTACCATAGTGCGGACTGCAACTCAGACCATTCACTAGTGCTAAGCATTCTTAATAAAGATATCTGCACCTCTAAGCGTTCAGAAGCTAAGCCAATGAATTAATAATTTATAGATGTAAATTTATTTTTTTATTTTAAAATGATCGTATTTTTTATACAAATACTCTATTAAAAATTATCAGTTCTTTATTAATACTGATATTTATATTTAAATATTTTCATTTTTATAGCTATGCTATTCTATTTCCATAAGTTTAATAATATTAAGCGCATTGATAATGGGTAAGGAATGATTGTAATATTAAACTTAAAGTTAAAGTTCCTCTTTCAGACCTTGTGGGCAGATAATATAAATGCAACTGTTCCTGTGGCCTACAGTCATCGAGGCTGTCATGTCGCCAGCACAAGAACGGACTCAGAAAGGGTTTAAAGATCCCGAAATTTAAAATCCCAGTCTTCACCAGTATTCGAACCCGGAACCTCAGTTTGGAAGCTAAGTGCTTTACCGCTCAGCCATGGCGCATACTGAAATATCAAACTTAAGGATACATAAATCATTGTTGAAAGTAGAAAGTAATTTAATCAATAGACTGAATCGCTGTTAAGCATAAATTGTTAAAATATACCCTTTTATTTCATTATAAAATTTTTAGCGGCCCCCGAAAGGGGAAAAGACGCTATTAGTTTTGTGTGGCCTATCAGTCCGTCTGTCTGTTTGTTTGTCCGTTCATTCATCCGTCCCGTTTAATATCAGAAACTAGAAGAGAAAATGAAAATCAGACATCATGATATTTTAGATAATTCAAAGTTCTGATGCAATGGCTACATTTTTCTTTTTCCGAAAGTGAACCATCTAATTTTTAAAATTATTTATGCAAGCAGATTTTTTTAAAAATTACACAACTTTTCAATGAAAAAATTAAGGGTTGGTAAATTTCCTTAATATGTCATGGACTTCTTCATTAATTAAATCAAGCTTCATTTATAGATTGATTCAAAACATTTGCATCTAAGGTCACAATGGTAGAAGGGTCAATGGATAATTATAAAATATATTTTCCATTTATTAACCAACTCATTCAATAGAATACTTATATAAATTTTATTAAAAAAAAAAAGAATTTGGATACGAACTTCGTTATGGTTATAAGTTTGATATATCCTTACTATAGGGGCCTATACTTGACAGTGACAGTCTAAATTTGACTAAATAGACCCCAGATCTACATAATTAAAATACGAGTTCTAGTCTAGATATAGTAGATTCTATATCAAGATTCTATATCTAATTCTAGATCTAGACTTAGATATAGAAAAAGATCTAGATAGAGATATAGAACTAGACTTAGATGTTGAGTTTTGATTTAGATCTAAAACTAGGTCTAAATCTAGCTAGATCTATGTCTATTTTGTATGACTAATGACAATGGAGATATTAATTTTTATTTGGGAGGGGAAAGTCTTGTTGTCATTTGTACACATCTGTAACTTGAAGTACGTCAAGAATTATTCTTTTTTCGTGTTGCAAATGTATCAAATTTTGTTAGAAGAATACATATTTTTTAGTTTCTCTTTATTACAATGTAACATGTTATTAATTTTGAATGTATGGATAAGGTTAATAATTATCATTTTTTAAAATATAAGTGTACGCCAAACGAATATATAGAGAAGCTGTGGCTGAGGGGTAAAACATTTGGAACTGGATGTCCTGTTTGTAAATCTTGGTGAAAACTCTGGGTGGACCACTTAGGGGGGGGGGGACGATTTTGTGTTTGTGTTTCGCACAAACTGTCTTTGTAACCTTATTATCTCTTGGCTTTAATTTTATTTGATTATAACATCTATTTCACTTTTACATTATTTTTTCAAATTTACATTCTTAAATCACTAAGATTTTTTCGAATCGAATAGAGTGTAAAATCGTATAGCTCACTCGCTAGTTATTCAAATTTAATTTATATGCCATGATCTTAGAACACAACTTAGATCTTCTGTCTCAAGTCGCGGGCCACGACCTAAAATCTACAAAAACTAAATGAATTTCCCCTGAAACTAAGTCTATAAGAAACGAGTGGATCTAGAACTGACATAAAGTAATGAGCTATTGAAGCCTATAAGAAACGAGTGGATCTAGAACTGACATGAAGTAATGAGCTATTTGAACTCTATTTTATACGCGCCCGAAAATGGCTTTATTTTTCTACTTAAATTAAAGGATTAATGTATATCTATATAGCTAGCTTCATCACCGATTTAGTTTGTCTCATTTTGCTAAAACCTCTAGGAATTATGGAACAGTACCAGAAAAAAATGAAAAAGAGGCAGACAGAAGTATGTAAAATCTATCTTGAGTTTAACAATGTATTTGTATCACCTTAATGATTTCAATTCCATTTGTTGGTACATGATTGACACGACATCGGTTTTTTTTTTTGTTGATACAGCATTACATAAAACTAAATAAGATAAACCAGCAGAATATAAGATACACTGCCACATGTTGGAGTCCAATGTCTCTGTTTGATGATGATGTTGATGGTTGAGTTGTTGAGTTGGTAAGTGATATTAAACCCAATCCAGCCATTGTTGAAGTTATTTTGGGATGTAGGTCTTAGTTGTGTTAGTGTTGAAGTTGTCTGAGTACAAGTTCCATCTGAAATTGTTTTAATTGCATTCATCTTTCATTTCACTGTTAGATTCGGAGTACAAGAGATGGTTTCTATTATCCATGTCTGAAATGTGAGACAAGCTTTATGTCCAAAAAGTTCAATATATATATATATATTCATTAAGGAAAAAAGGAGAGAGAGAGTGAGAGAGACAGAAAGAGAGAGAAAAAGAGATACATACATACATACATACATACATACATGCATACATACATACATACATACATGCATATTTGCATACATGCATTAGCTTTCTCTTCGACTCCGAAGAATAATGTGAAGTGCAGTATTTTTCCGTGCTACGCAGCTTCATCTGTGACCTACATATTTCGCCACAAACAAACAAAGCATAACCATCGTCCACCGGTGGTCGATTAAGATTTTCTTTTCGCCGTCTGCGTATGTCTTAATGGCCGTGGGATACACATTTCGGACATACAAACATACATGCATACAAGAGTTATAGATAGATATAGATAGATAATTAGAATATATTACATTAGAAAGAAAGAAAGAAAGAAAGAAAGAAAGAAAGAAAGAAAGAAAGATAGATAGATAGATAGATAGATAGATAGATATTTTACCTGGAATGACTGTCGAGGTAGATGTTGCTGTTCCTGAAACAAAAGGATTCAATCGCACTATTTGACATTCATATATTTCTTAATCTGAACACTCCAGTCTATTTATAAAATGCAGCCTGTCGTTGAGGAATCTTTCTCGTACTTGCCCGTTGTCACGGATGAATGTGTGTATGTGTGTATAATCTATTTTTACACTCTGCGCGAATGACCGGAAGTGTGTTTTGCTGTCAGAGAGTGATTAGACAGAGACCAGCGTGTGTTATATGCAGTACAGATGATTAAAATGTATGTGTTAGATCTAGTGGTTTAATTGTTTATTTCGTTAACTAGAACTGAACCAGGGACACCTAGACGTATCGAGATCTAAGGTAGATTCTATCGAGTTTAAGTAGATAGAGTTATATAATAGGAAAGCTGTGACATATTTGGAGGCTCGTTTATCTAGTTACTTGACTTTGTCTTCGAAAACAATAGGCAGAACTGCGGTTCGCCATTGTTAAAAGGTCAAGGACCAAGAAGGCCGTGAAGTCGTGAAGAGTGTGCGCTTACGTGCAACGGCGGGAAAAAACTAAGTCAATCAGCCGAGACAAAACCAGTTAAAACACAGTGATAAAACTATTAGTGTTGTTTATATTGTATGCTAGAGATATAAACAAAATGTCAGAGAGATTAACACGGTTAATAGCCGCTGGAAAAGAGATGGGATTGTCAGGAACAGCTCTAAAAGAGTAGGTGAAAGAAAGAGAAGTCAAGCTGGAAAAGAAAGAAAAAGAAAAAAAAAGAGAGCGTGAAGAACGTGTTAAGGAGAGAGAAGAAAGAGCTAAAGAAAGAGAGTTGGTGGAAAGAGCTAAAGTAGTAATTTTGTTTATCCATCATAATAGTTATATGATCTGGTTTGTCGCTGACATTCCAGGAGCCTTCGAGCACTGCATTATCACCCAATAGTCCGTTTGTTATTTGTGATCTGATCACCAGGGCAGTGACACACACTTCTAGTGCTGAATGGAAAACAAAACAAACAAAACCCTCTTTTAATTGTATGAACAAGAAAAACATTGTAAAATCATATTTAAAAAACACTTTACCTCCATTATTAAACTTCAAAAACAAAAAATAATTATTTTAGAAATATGCTAACGTGAAAGGTATAATAAGTCGATTATTTATTAGTACGTTCATAATATGGACATCTAGATCTAACACTAGACCTAAAATTCTGATTTAGAATTCTTTAGATCGAGATCTTCTTCTACATCTAGAATCTAGATCTAATCTATATTAGATTTACATAAAAAAAAGCTTATAAACTTGAATGAAATTGAAGAAACTTAAAATCTACACAGTTATATGTTAATACGGCTGACTAGTTTATGCGGGCTCTAGACCTAGATAAAGTTTCAGAAGATGTTTAAGTTTCATGTACGGGTGTATTATACCCGTTTAAACTATATATGAACAAGACCTGCACACTAACAAGCAGTAAGGACCAAGTCCAGACTTTTAGATACTTAAATAAAGTTTAATGCATAATGTCTCTGACCGCAATATGATGTAGTCACCTACAATTTCTAACACTAACTGACTAATAATAATTTAAATAAACTAAAATCTATTTGTCCGTGACGTCACTAAATGTCGCGTTCAAGTTCGTCAACTATGGTGCGTCTATATACTAGCTAAGTGTCTAGCAGTTCATACCAGGACTTATAACTACAATGAAAATACATTTTTTTTCTTTAAAAAATAAATACATTGACCTGCCTAAAGTTGTCCGTTTGGCAAGATGTCTAAATATGTTTGGCAGGACGTCTAAATATGTTTGGCAAGATGTCAAAATATGTTTGGCAGGACGTCTAAATATGTTTGGAAGGACGTAGGAGCAAATTCCCCTCCCGAGTTTGAGAAAGCTGCATTAAAAATGTATGAGTGTTTTGGGGTTAGAATAGCAAAAATCAATCAATAAATCTTTTAATGGATTTAATAAACACAATTTTTGTCTTTAAAATTTAAAATTCTGCAATTTATGAGGGGGGGGGGAGGGAGATAATCTAAAGCTCATCTGTTTCGATGCCTGATTGTTTACGAGGGTATCTTATCGTCAACATAACGACCTAACGTGAATCAAGCATCTTTTTATATTTGGGGGCACTCATAGAAAAGTTCCCATTTCAGAACCTGTGATATATGGGGCAGATAATGTAAAGGCCTTCTGTTTCTGTGGCCCACGATTAACGTGGATGCCATGTGACTAGCACAAAGACAAACCGCTTTTACTTTTCCCCAATTAATGGCATGAATTAAAAGCGTCTTAAAATTTCCAAAGTTAAAAATTACAGATTAAAAACCATTGCTTAAGAAGCTAAGCGCTTTACTATTTAGCCACCAGTCCGCAAATGAACTTCTATAAAAATTCTAAAAATATTTCGGTGCTTTTTAAATAAAGCTGTAATAATATTTAAAAAAAAGGTTACAATTATAATCAAGAGTATAAAATTTTAACATGTGTATATAAACTTACCAAGAAATTAAAATGTAACAGCAGTCAACATTTCCTTGTCTATTGCCAGGATGTCTTCTGAGTCGAACAGGGAAAAGGGAAGTAATCTAGTGCAAATATTATGATTCTACTTCAAGTTGAAAGTGTAATTGTCTTCTCTTGTATAAACTTTGTTGTTCCAATATTTACTTGTTGATATAGATCTAGTTTCTTGGAGGACTTCATGTATAAAAAAAAATAAGGTTTCTATATAGAAAGTAAAATAGATTATCAGTTAGTTACGCAGAACAAGGTAATAAATGTTTTGACAATCTATGTACATGTTTATTAAAGTCTGACATGACAGGGTTAAACCATTCCAAAGATAAGGACCTAATAGATATACTATGGAGTCCCACTATAGGGAACAAAGGTGCTCGATCAGAAGTGTCCCATTACGTTAGAAAAAGAAAATTCCCCATTCCCATAAAAAATACTTATTGATTATATCGTTTTTTTAGGGGAGGAAGAGGTTTTATTTACCTTTATTGGTAATTGAAAAAGGAGGAAGTCAATAGTAAGAAGAGATGAAAGCTAAGTTTGGTCATATTGAAGGACACGACTCACTATCAAAAGCCATACTTCAAGGTACAGGGGAAGGAGCCTAAAGAATAAATCGGCTGGATAAGGTAAAAGAATGGACTGGCTTATTCAGCTATTACAGCTGTTGACCTGGAAAAGTTGAGGGATTTGGTGACGTGAATTGACACAACAAGAACGACAAAGGACAGATGAGATTGTAATCATACGTCACATCTTGACGTTACCGCGATCACGTAACTGCAACAGAACAAAGTTCTTATAATGTTTCTAACGTTGGTCTGTACCACTGCTGTTGTCTTATTTCTCTTATCTTATAAATTAAAGACTTTTTTAAAGAGAAGATAAAATACGATAAATGGAGTTCCCTGTGTTAATCTAAACACTTATGCTAATTAAACCTACACTTTGGTAAGTGTTTGGTTTTCCTGTCTGGATATAATTCATCCATGTCTTTTATCAGTAACGCTGTTGTGATAGTTTCATCATTGTTGACTTTATTACCTAGGCTTTGTGAGTTGGCAACTAAAGTCTAGTAATATGTGACTGTTAGCTGTTCTTAGGTTAGAAGCTTTGGTTATGTTACTTTCTCCAATCAGGGCCGGCCTTATGAATAAGAAAAATAGGCAGCCACCTGATACCTCCAATTAGTTTGGGCCAAGTACAGGACACAAAGAATTCTTTTTATAGAGAAAAAAATTGCGAAATATAAATCCAATCTCAAGCAAATCAGAACTCTATGGCTCTATACATATTCACCTAGTCCAAATAAGTCTGTACTATGATTCAAAGTGTGTTTACAAATGTTTAGATTTACTTGTTTAGAATACAAATGTTGGAAGACCATTGTTTCTTTCTTTAGGTGAAATGCCGACCCCGCATGCTAATTAGGCGTATTTCTATTCTGGTGATGATTGACCGTCCATTAAGTATATTTGTGCTATCAGCGCTAGGCCTATATGGATTTAACGTATTTGTTGATTTAGATATAAGCCTATATGGATTTAACGTATTTGTTGATTTAGATATAAGCTTATATGGATTTAACGTATTTGTTGACTTAGATATAAGCTTATATGGATTTAACGTATTTGTTGATTCAGATATAAGCTTATATGGATTTAACGTATTTGTTGACTTAGATATAAGCTTATATGGATTTAACGTATTTGTTGATTTAGATATAAGCCTATATGGATTTAACGTATTTGTTGATTTAGATATAAGCCTATATGGATTTAACGTATTAGTTGATTTAGATATAAGCTTATATGGATTTAACGTATTTGTTGACTTAGATATAAGCTTATATGGATTTAACGTATTTGTTGATTCAGATATAAGCTTATATGGATTTAACGTATTTGTTGACTTAGATATAAGCCTATATGGATTTAACGTATTTGTTGATTTAGATATAAGCCTATATGGATTTAACGTATTTGTTGATTTAGATATAAGTCTATATGGATTTAACGTATTTGTTGATTTAGATATAAGCTTATATGGCTTTAACGTATTTGTTGATTTAGATATAAGCTTATATGGATTTAACGTATTTGTTGATTTAGATATACGCTTATATGGATTTAACGTATTTGTTGATTTAGATATAAGCTTATATGGATTTAACGTATTTGTTGATTTAGATATAAGCCTATATGGATTAAACGTATTTGTTGATTTAGATATAAGCCTATATGCATTTAACGTTTTTGTTGATTTAGATATAAGCCTATATGGATTTAACGTTTTTGTTGATTTAGATATAAGCCTATATTGATTTAACGTTTTGTTGATTTACATATAAGCCTATATGGATTAAACGTATTTGTTGATTTAGATATAAGCCTATATGGATTTAAAGTTTTGGTTGATTTAGATATAAGCCTATATGGATTTAACGTATTTGTTGATTTAGATATAAGCCTTTATGAAGTTAACGTTTTTTGTTGATTTAGATATAAGCCTATATGGATTTAACGTATTTGTTGATTTAGATATAAGCCTACATGGATTTAACGTATTTGTTGATTTAGATATAAGCCTTTATGGAGTTAACGTTTTTTGTTGATTTAGATATAAGCCTATATGGATTTAACGTATTTGTTGATTTAGATATAAGTCTATATGGAGTTAACGTTTTTTGTTGATTTAGATATAAGCCTATATGGATTTAACGTATTTGTTGATTTAGATATAAGCCTATATGGAGTTAATGTTTTTTTTTGTTGATTTAGATATTAGCCTATATAGATTTAACATTTTTGTTGATTTAGATATAACCCTATATGGATTTAACGTTTTTGTTGATTTAGATATAAGCCTATATGGATTTAACGTTTTTTGTACAGGACTGTTTATAATTGCGTATTTTTCGGTCCCAGTTTTGAGAAAACTAAAAGCATGAAATTGCGCTTAACAAAAAAAAATGTAATGGACCTCATTCACCTATCATAAACAAACAGTATTTAGGTCCATTACATAATTAATATATTGATATTGATTTAATTACAATTTGTATAAGCTTGGTGATTTAAAAAAAATGTTTTTTTTTGGTTTTACTTTTTGTTGTTGTTGTTGTTGTTGTTGTTACTTGTTCAACTTTACCCAAGCATTAACAAGTTTGTGTTCTTTTACTTTTGGTGAGACGGAAAACGACGTCCAGATAACTGCTTCAGACTTCTCTTTACAACTAAGTATAAACTCTTTTACGTCGCTTTGTAAACTAACCATTTGTAATACAATTGTAATACAAGTTTAATGAAAAAAAATGAATTTACATGTTTTTATTCATAATTTTGGTCACGTGGTGGATAAGTGGTAAAGCACTTAAAATTCAAACTGGGAGTCCCGGGTTCCAATCCTGGGATTTTTCATTTCTGGATCTTTAGGGCGCCTCTGAGTCTACCGAACTCTAATGCGTGCCTAACATTAGTTGGGGACAAGTAAAGGCGGTTGGTTGTTGTGCTGGCCAAATGACAACCTTGTTAACCGTGGGCTACAGAAACAGATGACATTTAATTCAACTGCCCCGTGGATCACAAGGTCTATAAACTTAACTTATATTCATATTATCAAGTATTGTATTAGGCTGCCTGGTCGTGTGGTATGCGCTCTGGAATGGCATTTGATGGTCTTGATGGTCCCGGGTTCAAAAATGTCAGTGGCGTAGCTAGGGTGGGTGTAGGAGGATCACATTTGAATTTTCTTCCACGGGGCCTTACTTAAGTTGGGTCCCAAATGAGTGTCCTAAATTTCATTTTACATTAAGTATTACACCATTATCTCATTTCATGATGTTGAATTTCAAAATGCAGGAGCCTGTAAAAGAGAAAATCATCAGGGTCCCCAAATTTTTAACTACGCCACTGAAAGATGTAATTATTTATTAATATGGAGTAACATCTGAAACATGCTAACCATTTTAAAGTCTCCTCTGAAGTAAAAGTTAGCACAACGCTGTTGGAAGACAAATGAAAAGCACGGTAGTTAAGCTGGTCTGATTGCTCAATGAAAATACAATGTCATCATTTCTGTGAAGTAGATTATTATTGCCATACATTTTTTTTAATTTTTGAACAAATAACCGACTTTCTACTGTCTACTATCATAAAAGGAAAACTACTGTACGCTTTGAAGATTTGTAATCAAACTACAGTTTCATCCGGAAAGTTCTCTCAGTTAGACATTGTTGTGAGATTATTGTGAAATGTATTTAGTTATAAAACGTTTGTTTGTCGATCTTATGGAGGGGCGGTGGCTAAGTATAAAATTTCTTTGCTAACTAGGTTCGAATCATGTAATTTTAAATTTCATGATCTTAAAGCCACTTCTAAGTTCACCCAGCTCTAATGGATAGGCCTACTTAATGTTTGTTAAGAAAAGTAAAGGCGGTAGTCGTCGTGCCCTTGACATTTTCGTTAACATTGACCTCAGAAACAGATGACCTTTACATGACCTGCCCCATAGATCATAAGGTCTGAAAGGGAATTTTACTTTTACATACTTCTGATGTATAGATGAAGTTCTTGCAGTACAGTCAAGCATCAAAGGTTCTTGTCAAAATCTTGTAGAAATACGTGAGTTTCAATCAACCCATACATCATTAAAGTAGTCACTCAATGACTTTTGTAGTTATGTACATTTTGATTTTAATGGAAAAATACGTTTAGGTAAATCTGTACACGCTTATGGATCAATACAACATTCTTGATCTTAAGGATTTAGATATTGAAATTTAGTTGGTGTTGTTTTGATTTAATGGATTCTTTAGTACCATGAACTAATTATCACACATTATTTTTTTAGTTTCCTTACCAACATTGCCAACTTATCGACATATTTTTAATTACACTGTTAAAATATGATGCAGAAATTTAAATGTAAGTTGTAGAAGGTACAAGAAAAAACTATTGGGTTTTATTCTAAAAGTTAGTATCTATCAGTTATATCCTTGCAAAAACAAATACAAAAAACAAAACGTCGTAAAGAAACTAAAAATATAAATATCAAACAAAAGACTTTACTTTTTTTTTAATTTTCAATTCATTTTTTTTAATTTAAAATGTTTACTAAATATTAAATGGCATTTTAAATGAAAAAAATACATTCTAGATCTAGTAGGTTGTTTACTGCTAATCTATCGACATATTTATTATAAAACTTAAATGTGAGTTTTTGCGGTACATGAAAAGACAACTGATTTTTTTTTTAATTTTTATTTATCAGTTATCCCCCTTGAAAGAAAAAAACATTTCTGTTTAATAAAAAAAACTTTTAAAAAAATATTATCAAACAACTCACAAGAATTTTAATTCGATTTTTTTTTATTACTGACAACTTTTGTATTTGAAATGTTTGCAAAATTTTTAAATTGCATTTTAAATTTTAAAAAAAAACAACAACATACGGACTAAGTCTAATTATTTTTTCTACAAACCTTATCCTTGATAGCAAGATCTAGTTCTAGATCCACAGCTGGCAGATTTTTTTTGTATTTGAAGAGGTTTCAATTATTGTAAATGTAAATTACAAACAACAGCATCGATCAAAAAAGGAAACAAAACATTGCAAATTTATTTACATAACTAGAACAAAAGTTGATCTAAGACATTAGGAAGATTTTTATTTTCTAAGTCCAAAACAAAATGTATCTAGTGAACCAATCTATAAATATTTATCACAAAGTATAAATGTATTTATCTTAAGAATAAAGAGACATTTTGAGTGTGATGTTCAGAATGTCAAAGGTTCTCAAAGACATCTTCATGGTGGAGCTTGGCTACTCACAAGGGAAACAACTCACTAGACAAGACCAGCTCCACTGTAATTTAATCCAGACTTGAGACTTCCACAATGGACAAGGTCAGACCAAGTTAAGCAGTTATACCCCAGACAGTGTACATGTGCTCCACTACTTCCTGGACATGTACAAGTTGTATAAGTAAACTTAGATCTACCACCCACCTCTAGTCTGTCCTTCCATTGACCAACACTGACCTGTTTAGAACATCCATGAGGATGTGACACTATAAAGGTCAACTTGTGTTGAGATCTAGAGAAAAAGTATTTGTTATAGACTTCCATCCAGACATTGTTAAAATGTTTGCACATTTCCATCAGTTTATTTCCTAAAATTTTATCACATGTCACACATTTCAACCAACACCTGTCATCCTCAATGTTTACATCAAAGACACTGACATTATCAACACTGACCACTGGACTTTCATCTCTATCATAAAACAATCTCAAGGTTGTGTGATTGGCCTCAATGCCATCAAAAACCACATGTGTGGCTGTGGTCACATAAAACTCCCACCACACATTGCTGGGTGAGCCTGAATCTTTACATTTTCTACACCAACACTTTTTGAAGGCAGTACATCCATAATCACCATCTTGTAAGACTCCATCTTGAAACTTGTTTACATTCCTCACTATTCCACTTCCATACCTCAAGTATCTTCTCTCACTCATGTTAGAAAATGGATATGATTGAGTAGTCTCTGGCCAAAACTTTGGTCTGTGTGGACTTGACAATTTAACATCTACTCTAACTGTCAGGTCAGCTATAACTTTGATGTACTCATACAAAACATTGTTTTGTAAACCTTCAGGTAAATGTTTCAAGGTGAAGGTATCAACAGGTATAAACTGGCTATGACCTGGATTCTTCTTACAGTTACGTCGATGTTTGTGTAGATCAGCTTCTACACCTTCTGACTCCTGAGTTTCATGATCACCTGGAGAACAAGGAAATAAACTTGATTCAATGTTTAGAACACAATGAACAGTATTGAGTCAATCAAGAGATATATATAAATAGATCAAGTCTAACCCATGTGTTGATCTCAACAGTTTATACACTAAACATTAAACTCAAAAGTTACCAATAAGTAGACGTTCAACATCATGAGACTGGACTTCAGACTTGTCACAGGTGAAATGATTAGGATCTGAAAGGATGAAAGTCGAATAACTATTATATATATATTATTATTATTATTATTATTAGAAAAAGAATTATACAAAAACCTTTCTCTATCTAAACATTTACAAACCAAAAGTTTACCTGCATCTTGATTTTCATCCCTATGAAAGGAAAAGCCTGCTAGGACAGTCTGATCTTTTAAACAAACTGGACGGTCTAGCTTCGTTAAATAGAAACAAAATTCATTAATGATTGTATAAATGACAATAAATATTTAATTCTTATTAAAACCCTACTTGGCATGTCAAGGTTGAGTGTGAAGTGAAGAAAAAAGTATGAGATGAAAAAAAAAAGATGTTTGTACATGTTTGATATTCTACTTCCTAGTTAAAACCTCCCGCAGGACGCCGGGAGAGGGGAGCGGGTGTCATGCACTTATGGATTGCTTCTTTGCAATGGTGTGTGTGTGTGTGTGTTGTGATTTTTTTTCACTATAATGCTGCGCTGTTTCTTAGGACACACTATGTTGGCCTCATTGCTTCTTTTTTTTCTAGGGTATCAGATTTTCGGCTGGATGTCTCTGTCTGTTGCTTTCCCCTGTATTGGGGAGGCAGGCTTGAGACTGAAGTCAAATCTGATTTGTAGCTGCATGGACACTACTTGGCTATTATACTTTGTATTGGGTTGCAAGCATCGCGAGGCCGGAGTGGACTGTTTGCATTTGAGGTATGCTTGCCTGTTAACAAGATCTATGTTGTATAATTTCACCTAACTTAGGCCTTCTAATCTAGTATTTATTATTATGCATAATCATAATTTATATTTGAGTTTGAGTTTTGAGTTTTAGGCACATCAGTACTATTTAGGCCATGTCGTGGCGTAATCCTTTAATGATTTATGTCATTTTTTATCATAGACTAATTAGCCTTTGTTATTGACACTCTCGTTGTTAACTAATATGCGTCAATCGTTATTAACACTCTCGTTGTTTACTAATATAGGCCTACGTTAACATATTGCCATTACTTGTTCTGTAAAAATTACTTAATATATTAACTGATTGAATGTCAGGGGTGCCAGGGAGATGAAACTCCAATTGGTCGTCCTCCAGTAGAGCCTTGGCGAGAAAATCTGCGGTTTAGGCAAAGCGCCTTATATTTCCCACACAGGTCACGTGACTATGTAGACACACTTCCCCGCCTCTCTTGGAGCTGCAGACACTCTTGCATGATATTCGCCAATGTTTCCACTAACTCTCCACTGTGTCGGCATTGGGAATCAAAATTTGATCGGAACCAGGCAAAAGTCAGGGATGCCTGGCAGACGAGTCACATCCACAAAAGCGGGAAGGTTTCATATTTACATTTACAGCTTGTTTGCTTACACTCACTGAAGCTTCTATATTTAGTGTATTAATGTTGTCCACTTGTCATATTAAAAACTACAATTAGATATAGCCATTGTTTGTGTAATAAATGTCTAGAGCCATCTATTTTGGCTTTGTTGAGATTTTTGGTGAAGACGGATGTCTGGGCGAAGCTAGCTGGGAAATGTGACCATTGACAATCAGGTTCAAATTACATACTGGCGAAATACTTTAGATCAGAAAAATGTTTTTAACTAGCTCTGTGATGTAGGGCAGTGATTTCCAAACTGGTCTATATAGACCCCAAGGGGTCTACAAAAACTTCCAAAGGGTCTACCTATGAAAGTGAAAAAAAAGGGTCTATGAGATGTTCCTGGGGGGTCTACGATTATCTATCTATATATATATAATTTTCTTCTTCTTCTTACAAGAAGTAAAGGAAAGATCACTCTCTTATTTCTGCGCATAGTCCACGAGAAAACACAAGAGTAGTGTTCACACCACGAATGGCTGCCTGAGCGCTGGACTGTCGTTTAAATTTATCAAACCCTGCTCGCTCCCATCCCCCTTTGTTCAGTGGAAGGTTTGGACTAGGAAGTAAACTATTTTTAACTCTGAAGGAACATTCGAAACATTGTAAAACATTTTACAAACACAAAACAGCAGCTCCAGACCATTGTGACTTAGAAGTCATGGAAAGAGATTAAGTAATCTACTATGTATATATATATGTAAGTAGCAGGGCCGTATTTAACCGTTGTGGGGCCCTATGCGAAACGGATTATGCCGGGGCCAAGTTAGGGTAGGGAAGCAGACAATAAGTGAAATTTAAAAGAGTTTGTATTAGAAAGTAAATTCGTCTATGCATTTTTTTGTTTTTATCTACTTACATAATTACTTTACGAACCTTGCGTGTTACAAAGTCATAGAGTATATCATAATAATTCTGTTTCCTATATAGATCATGCTGAATAGCAAGAATTACCAATTTTTAGCGGCCCCCGTAAGGGGAAAAAGCCGCTATTAGGTTTGTGCAAAATGTCCGTCTGTCCGTCTGTCCGTCTGTCACACTCAGATCTCGAAAACTAGAAGAGATATGAAAAAAATTATTTCATCATTAAATGCGGCTTGAAAAGTTTAGGTGCAACGGCTACTTTTGGTTTTCTAAAAGTAAACTGTTTAAATAATAAAATTAATTATGCAAGCGATTTTTTCATAAAAATACACCAATTCTAAAACAATTACGTAAATGTAAGGGAGGCAATGTTACAATATGCTAACAAAGATGGACAATTTTTGTGTATTTTCAGTATCACTAAGTCAAATATATTTTTAAAATGTACAAGAAATGTTTACAACAAATATAAATAATAGTTAACGATGTTTTTTTTCTGGTCAACTAGCTGCTAAAATTAAAAGAAAACATTTCTGTTTGTTTATAAAGGCTAATAATGCATTTTGTATGTAAATATCACGCACATTTTTTTTAATGAACTTTTTATACAGCGATTTTCGTGCAGTAGCGTAACGTCGCTATATGACCAGATGCTAAACCAATTCCTTAAACTTTTTTAAAAAATCAGATTTCATTTATTTTTTCTTTAGTGCCCCCATCCGAATAAAAGAAGATTATTTTTGTGCGTTATGTCTGTTGCTCGTTCTGTCCGTCACGATTAGATTAAAAAAACTAGAACTCTAAAAGCTATTGAAAATCTGATTTACACTTTAATGTTCCTCCCGTAACATCTCAATAGTTTTAAGTATCTAAAAATTGATTGTTCCGGATTTTTTTGTGCAAAACTAATCAACCCCAACAAATGTTTGTTTGCTCTTCTAATTTATATTACATTCAATTTCCATGCTTAAACGTTGCAAAAACACATTATCAATAATATGTTGTTCCGTTTTTTCTGTAAATAGCATATTAATGCTAAATCAAAAACTCTATACTGACTTTTATTTCATTAAGTGTAAAAATGTTCCGGATATTGTTTTATAAAACATGAATTATGCCTAAGGATTGTTTGAAATCGCATAATTTACTAATATTATACTTATATTATGTGATAATGCGTCACTATCAATATCAAATTGTTCCGTATTTTTATCTTTAAACAAATTTTAAAAATATCGACAATAGGTTGTTCAGGGCTTTAAAAAAAAGTAATTTACTAGAATTGATTACTGAAAATTACTCTTTAGACATTTAATTTTTTTGCTAAAACATAACATAGAAGTTTTGTAATCGATAAAGAAAGTTCCGGATTTTGTTTCTTATAAATCGTCGCCAGAAATTTCCGAATTAATTTAAAAATCTACTAACGCCAAATAATTGTTTGAACTCCCTCTTCTAATTAATAAACAAATAATCTTCTCATTTACGAAAGAATGTTTTTACGGATTTTTATGAAAAATATTTTAACTCACTACTCTCTTACAGTACATTTAACTTTCTACCTAAAACATTAAAAAATCTAATTATCGTTAATATTATGTTCCTATTTTTAAGAAAAACAGAATCCAAACACAAAAGTAAGGTATAAAAATCTCTCCACATGGCTGTAGTACATCTAATTTTTATACGAGACCATCCAAAAAATTTAATTAACGGTATTACATCTGAAATTCTCTTTTTCTTTTACTATTTATACAAACATCCGGAACAATCTATTATATAAACTTTTCAATTGTGTTCATACCTAAAAATTATTGCGATGTTTTGAAACGTAGAATAAAGGTTAATCAATTTTTAATAACTTTTAGTTGTTGTTTTTTTTTATATCACGATGACGGACAGACCGACTGACAGACAAAACGCAAAAACAATGCGGCTTTGATCCTTTTTAAATAAATTCTATTAGAACTCAGTGCACCAATGTCTATGAACCCTCGTTAAATATCTCGTGTAAATAAAGACATTTTTTTATGGTACCGGTACTAGCCTATTGTGAGAAAATGGATTTTTTTTTCTTTGACGTCATATGAATGGACTCTTTAAATGTAATGTTAAAAGAACGCACTTGGTGCACCAATAACTATTAACCCTCGAAAAATTGCTTGTATTAATAAAAACATATTTTAGTCTAACTAAGCCGTGTGACGTAGTGTTTTTTTTCCTTTGACGTCATATGGAATGAATTCTTTAAAAGAAATGCTAAAAGAACGCACTCGGTGCACCAATGTCTATGAACACTCGATAAATGGCTCGTAATGATAAAGGCGATTTTTAGTCTAGCTAGGCCGTGTGACGTAGTGTTTTTTTTTCCTCTGACGTTATATGGAATTAATTCTTCAAATGAAAAGAAAAAAGAACTCGGTATAGTAATGTTTATTAAGCCACGTTATGTGACTCGCGTTTAAAAAAGGAATGATATCTTGATTTAGATCTAATCTAGATTTTTTAAACTAGATCTAGATTTTTATTACAGTATATCCAGATCTGGATTTATATTCTAATTAAAATTATTTTAGAGTCGATATCTAGAATTTGTAGATCTAGTTTAGACTAAAATAGACTAGATTAAGATGTAGAATTTCAATTTCTAAACTTAAAGTGTAAAAAAAAAAGTGTAGATTTTCATTTCCAAACGTTTTGATCAATATTGTAATGTTTTAATATACTAAAACTAATCTACTATTTTTTTATTTAATTTAAATTTAAATTTACGGCAAATGAATCTTTGAAACATTATTACTTTTGACCATCGGATGGCTGCCTGGTCGTGCGGTTTTCGCGCTAGACTGTCGTTCAGATTTATGGATGGTCCAGGGTTCAAACCCTTCCCGCTCCCTTCCCCCGTCGTCCTGAGGGAGGTTTGAACTAGGAAGTAATTATCTTCAACTCTGAAGGAACATCCGAAACATGTAAAACATTTAACATCAAAATTAAATCACTTCTTGAATATTATTTGCGAATATGCAGATCCGACAGGGATCCGACTTCGACGGGGGCCGCCTCTGAGTTTGTGTAACACAAACTCTCTTTGTAATCTTGTTTAAATCTATCTTTGAGAATGGTTGACCTCAAGTAATTCTTCATTAGTTTCTTTCGCCAGATTACACAATTACGGCTGATGAATAATGCCGCGAGTAAGATTGGCGTTTTCCATATTAAATAACACCTCAAAATAATAATTTTTGTGAATATATTTCAGTATATTTTAAGGACTTTTCGTATATTTTGCAATTTAGGGAGATTTCCAGGAGCTCCTGGTAAATCGAAAGGTGGACCCAGGAAATCTGTTTTAAGTTTTAAAATGGTGCAATTTAATAATTTTTACACCTTGAATTAACGCGAATCCTTTGAATCTAAGGGCCCACTGCGGTCGCATAGGTTGCAGTGGCCTAAGACCTGCCATGCAAAATAGCGGCGTAGGCTACGCTGCCGGTCGACTAGTGTATTTTATTTAAGCAGGTAGGTCTTTAATTTTCATATCCCATTAATGTAATTATCTTCTACACTTCTATAAAATTATTACCTTAATTATTATATATCCTGTTAATCAAACGAAAAATTGTGACATTTTATTTGAATACTTATTCGAATAGCTTAATTCTGTCTTCATGTAACTAATGTATAAAAAAAGACATGTAGATTGTACAGCGTTCATTATTTAAAATAGGGATTTATTCCTTTCTTATCAAACAAACAGTTGCCTAAGTGACTTCTCGTGTTTGGCTATGTTTATGGCTTCTTTGATGTCTTATAATATTGTTTGAAAATTAATTAAAAATAAAAATATTTTTTTAAAAAACATATGTCACAAAAGATTTTTTTTCTGTTAGTAATGAAATATTATTTCAAAATTGTCTAGTTATGTAGCTTTTGTGAGAGCTCTCCAACTTCTCTCTCAGAGGCCATCCACTGCCGGTGAATGCTGCCAGGTACCTTATTCTATGCCAGTGAGGGCGAAATGGCGCTTTAGTTGATCTTTATAGCGCTCACGCTTAGGCACCTCTGTAACTCCGTCCTACTCTAGATCGCCTTTGATATGCGGTCGTCTTACTTGCAGAAAACGTGATAGTGAAAGCATAACAATTAATAAATTGATGACATTTTGTTCAAATTCGCCATCTCACGCTTCTTTATAAATGTTTTTTTTAGTGGAGGTCGCTGGCGGATTTTTTCAAAGACAAAATACGAAGACGGGGCGGTACGCTAAAAAAGGTTAAAGACCACTGATTAAGATATCTAGTTGAGATATGGGCATTGTTGGAGATGTACTTAAATAAGAGAAAATTTTGTAGTTAATTTAAACAAATACAGACTTACTTTTTCTGTTTTTAGTCTTTTCGATATTTTTCTATCAGTTTGAGTTTTTCTCTTGCAGGACATCTTTGAATAGTTCTAAAAATAAATAAAAAATGGTTTAAAGAAATGTATTTATCAAACATACAAAGAAGATAACTAAAACTATTTTTTAAATCTTTGTTACCCAAATAGACTTTAAATCTTCCATTTCAAGAAATTACGTACAAAAATCTGAGTACTTTGTAGACCTTGTTGTAATTCATGTTTCACTTTTTTTTTTCTCGTACATTTCCAGACATTAGCTGTGAACTTTTGTTGTTACAGTTTTGATCTGAGCTTTGCCCAGCTTTTTCCTTTCTAACTATCTTGACAAGCCATGATATGTCCTAAAGAATTGTCCACACTTGCTGTCGGGGATTGGGATATAGTTGTCTCTCACTCGATAGTATTTTTTTGTGTTTATTTCTGGACATGTGTCGGCGGAATTCGAGTAACATTACGTTAAGGAAGTAGAATTACTGGATACGTAAGATTCCGCAAAAAACAACAACTACTTGTTAAAACTTTCAATCACCTTAAGTAAGAACTTGATATGTCGAATTGCACCTGACGATATACCTATAAATATCTACGAAAGAAAGGTCTTAGGACTTGCATTAGAGTTATAAATAACGTCCATTGATATACAACTTTATTTGCTGTATTGATCTAATAGTAAATTATTTCCCAGCTTTCTTATAATTGTATATTATTTCTCTTTTTTTTTAATCTGTTAATTTCAAGTAAGCTGGAGTAACGGTGTAAATAAACGTCATTGTTTAAAACAATAAACCAACTTAATGGAATTCACGAAACTTTAATACAAATCTAAAATATAGCAATTAGTTTCCAATTTTCTTAGTAAAGTTAAGATGAATTCTACATTGGCACCTTTATCAAAGATAGTTATTTAAAGTAACAGTCAGGTTTATCTTTTTCAGTTTTTTTTCAGTTAGTTTTCATTTTTATTAGTTACATGTTTAGTCGTTTTTCATCAGTTTTAAACAGGATCTAGATTTGTTCTCTTCATGCTTTTAATTACGGATGTTTGATATACAGCACTGTCCAGTACATTGTGTTTACTAAAGACTTAATTCAACTACAGACTTACATGATGCGCTTGTCAAGTTGCTGGTAGACTTTTGTTGTTATCAGCTTGTACTTTGTCTCACTTTTCTGAAGAAGTAAGATCGTCTTGGGATCTATTTAATGTCTTTAAAATGTTATCACACTTTTGTGCATCCGAGTAAAAGGTTGTCTTTTTAAAATGTAACACTCTTAAAAACATTGTCTCAAAATTATATATGGAAGAATAGTTTGATTTTGATTTTGATTTGAGTCACATAAGCACAATTTAGGCCATGTCGTGCCTGCAGTCCCTTAAGGACTTCTCTCTCTCTAAACAGCAAGTGCCAGATTCTATACAGTCATATCATTAAAATCAAGGTCTATTTACAGTTAAAATAGTAAAGGTAGTAAAAATTTAAATATTTGGTAAAAATCTAATGTAAATAGTGCATGTTCACAAATTCATAAATCAGATCTTCGTAGATAGCCCCACTTCCCGAATAAAGCCCAGTACCTTCCCAGGGTCGACATTATCAAATAGTGTTTTTAAATTAGTGGCTCTAAAATATTTCGCCCTGACATCCTGGTATCTGGGGCAATCAACGAGGATATGTTCCACCGTAAGGCGAGAGTCACAGTACTCACAAAGTGAGGGCTCCTCTCTCTTCAGTACAAAAGAGTGCCTGATGTAGGTGTGGCCAATCCTAAGTCTGGACATGGTCGTGCTACCACGCCTTGTCAGACCCTTAGATGTGGGCCGCCACCTGACATCCGCCACAATCTGCCTGAGTTTACTGTGAGTCTCAGCCTCCCATCGGTTCTGCCACTCTCGATAGGTGGCAGAGGCAATACTTTGTCTCAGGTCCGAGTAGGGAATTTGGGTTCCTGACACCGCATGATTTAGGGCTCTCTTTGCATCTCTGTCTGCGGCTTCGTTTCCCTCAATGCCAACATGGGAGGGGAACCAGATGAAGGGGACATCCCTACGGTCGGCTGTTATTTGGTCCAACAGCTTCAGGCTCTTATGTACCAATGGGATGTCAGTCTTCATCCGCCCCAAAGCTTGCAATGCAGATTTGGAATCGGAGCAGATTATAAATTTCCTCCTTTCTGATGCTTTTACGGCCATAAGTGCAAGCAATATTGCGAGCAATTCTGCCGTAAAGATGGAGCAGCCATCGAGGAGTCTACGGGAGATTGTTTTGTTCCGAAAGGAGCAGGCACACGCGACCGTTCCCTCCATTTTGGATCCGTCTGTGTAGATGGTGCCACAATCTCCGTAGCTCTCCTGCAGTTCCCTAAAGTGGACTTGTAGTATGCTTGGGTCTGTATTTTCTTTTTTGAAATTAAGGAGGGATAAATTTAATTTGGGTTTATTCATTAGCCAAGGAGGGTTCTGAGGGGTTTCTTTTTTAGAGATTTGGTCAATGGGTGGGGTTAAATTTTGGATGGGTTCTCTCATTCGAAGGCCCAACGGCTGTTTGACGTTAGGCCTTCGATTGTATAATTCTACCTCTGTGGGGCTAAATATGGAGTCAAAAGCAGGTTTCGTGGGGTTGGATTTTAGCTTGACTATATACTGCATTGCAAGCTTTTTCATTCTTATATCCATGGGGAGTTCTCCAGCCTCCACATGGAGACTTGGGATAGGTGATGTACGAAACGCGCCGAGACAGAGACGCAGGGCAGCATTTTGTATTGGTTCCAGTATTTTTAGGTACGACTTCCTTGCTGCTCCATATATTATGGATCCGTAGTCTAGCTTGGATCGAATTAGACTACGATAGAGCAGCACCAAGGTATCTCTGTCAGCTCCCCAGTCCGTATGGCTGAGTACTCTTAGTATGTTTAATGACTTTTGGCATTTCTTCTTAAGTTCCTTAATGTGGGGGAGAAAATTAAATTTGGAATCTAAGGTGAGGCCTAAAAATTTTGTAGTTTTCACGACAGGGATCTTCTTTTTGTGTATAAATAGTTCAGGGTCTGGGTGGAGTCCCCTTAGATTACAAAAATGCATACTAACTGTTTTGGAGTCTGAGAATTTGAAACCATTATAGTTTGCCCAACCCTGAATTTCGTTTAAATTTAACTGTAATTTTCTTTCTAAGGTGTTCATGTTTTTCCCATAAGTAAGAATGACAAAGTCATCAACATACAAAAAGCACTCTATGCCAGGGGACAGCACATTTATGATGCTATTTATTTTAATGTTGAACAGGGTGACTGACAGAATGCTGCCCTGGGGTACACCCATTTCCTGGTCATGAGTGTCAGAAGCGGAGTTGCCCACTCGAACCTGAAATTTTCGATCTTTCAGGAATTCCTCCACAAAACAGGGGAGGTATCCATTAAGCCCCATAAGCGCCAGGTCACGTAGAATGCCATGTTTCCAGGTTGTGTCATAGGCCTTTTCTATATCGAAGAATACAGCTACTAGATGTTCTCTTCTGAGTAATGCATTTCTAATATAAGCTTTCATCCTTACCAGGTGGTCAGTTGTTGTCCGCCCCTGCCGGAATCCGCACTGGTAGTTTGAGATCACTTTATTCCTTTCCAGGTACCAGACCAGCCTACTGTTAATCATTCTTTCCATGGTTTTGCAGATGCAGCTTGTTAGTGCTATTGGTCGATAGTTAGCTGGGTCAGAGCCGTCTCTTCCCGGTTTAGGTATCAGTATAACTGTGGCTTTCCTCCAGCTGTTTGGAAAAGCGCCTGTTTGCCACACACAGTTATAGACTCCTAGCAGGACTGCCAATGAGGGTTCGGGAAGGTGCTTGAGGAACTGGTAATGGATTTCGTCTTCTCCAGGCGCTGTGTCATGTGACTTGTCCAGTGATTCCCTCAGCTCCTCAAGCGAGAACGGTTTGTTGTTGTCTTCATTGTTCTCTGACCTGAAATCAATGGGGTGTCTTTCCTCCCTGGTTTTGACTTTTTGGAACTCTGGCGTGTAGTGTGCAGTGGATGATTTTTCTGCTATTGATGATGCAAGGCAGTCAGCTATTTTTCTGGGGGACGTGACAGTTCGTCCTTGGTTTTTCAAATGCCCTAATGCATTTGATTCTTTCCCTTTGATTCGCCTTACTGCCTCCCAAACCACTCTAGCAGAAGTTTTGGCATCCAGACTGCCGACAAAACTTCTCCAGGAATTCCTTTTGGCTGACCGTATGGTTTGTCTAGCCTTTGCTCTAGCTATCCTGAATAGCTTTAGGTTTTCCTGGGAAGGATTCTTTATAAATGCAGCCAGTCGTTTTTTCCTATCACCAATAGCACTTTTGCAAGCTGTATCAAACCATGGTTTGCTAGGCCGTTTTGGATTTGCAGAGGTTAGGGGTACAACTTTCCTGGCTATACTTAGTAGCTTGCTAGCAAAGGTATCAGCTGGGTTCTGTTCATGGAGGATATTTTCTGTAATATCCTCGGAGCATCTTTTTTTGGAATTTTTTCCGATCGGCCTTATTCAGTTTCCACCGCTGAGGTCGTCCCAATGAAGGGAGATTGTTAGTAATGATGATTGGGAAGTGATCACTTCCCCGTAGATCATTGCTAACTGACCATTTAAAATCGTCCAGAAGTCCGGGGACGCATACGGAGAGGTCAATGCATGTGAGTGATCCAGTTCCTGGGTGCAAGTAGGTCGGTGATGCATCATTAAGTATGCATAAATCATGTTGGAGGAAGATATCCTCCAGCATACGACCTCTTGTGTCGGTATTGTTGGATCCCCACATGGTGTTATGGGCATTGAAATCCCCAAGGATTAAATAAGGCCGGGGGAGTTGTTTCAATAGGTCCTCCATGTCTGTTCGGTTTAATGGAGCGCCTGGTGGTAGATACAGGCTGCAGCAAGTGATAACCTTGTGAAGGGTTATCCTAGCTGCTACGGCCTGTAGTGTGGTCTGTAGTTCTACCCTCTCATGGGGGATGCTATCCTTCACAAGGATACAGACTCCACCTGATGCTCTCTCTGCATCCTCAACATTCTTGCTATAAGCACGGTAGCTTCGGAAGCTGATGCAATCTTTCAGAAATGTTTCCTGTAAGCAGACAGCTACAGGAGTCTCAGTCCATCAGTAGCTGCATTTCATCGTAATTGGCCTTGAGGCCTCTACAATTCCACTATACAATTCTGGAATCCATGGCTTATTCTAGATGACCTACTTGGAGCTATTTGGCCTTGGGAGGCCCCCGGAGGGGTTTCCCTTTATTCCAGTGACCTTGGTATTTTTATTCTTGGGTTTGAATGGAGAGGAGGACAACCCCCTTTTGGGGGAAGTCTTTCTCTCTGGAGAGGGGAGATCCCTCTGGTTAGAGCGGAGGTCATTTCCTCCTCTCTCGCCTCGGGCATCCTCTCCGCTTTGATTTCTCCCTTTACGGAGTTGGTCAACCTCTAATTCGGTAGAGGTTGGGGTGTCTGGCTGGGTTCTCTGAGGAGATCCTGTGTCAGACATGATGTCTCCGGGTTCTCCCGGAGTATTGGTTTTGACATGCTGCTCAGTCTCCATGCTCTCATCAGCGAGCACAGAGAACCTGTTCTTTAGTATGACAACAGGGCTTTCTTGTTTCTTCAGAGGTGTGTTCTTTGGCGGTGTTTTCTTCTGAGTTGGAGGAGGAGGAGGGGGTGGTGGGGTCAATGTTTCTTGCCTTGTACTCCTGCACGGCAACCTCCTGTTTCCACACAGGGCAGTCCTTGGAGTAGGCTGAGTGGCCAGCTTGACAGTTTGGGCACTTGAACTGGGCTGTGCAGCCCTTGTCCTCATGAACCTCTCCGGCACATCTGGCACACACAGTGTTCCTCTTGCAGACTGCCGCGCCGTGTCCATAACCCTGGCACTTGAAGCACCTCATGGGGTTAGGTATGTCCCTCAATGGAACTCGTAGGTATCCTGCCTTCACATACTCTGGCGGTGTCCTAGTTCCGAATGTGAGGATAATAGTGGCGGTTTTCACCTCCTCACCATCCTTGCGCCTGGTAATGCGCCGGGCATGGGTGACTCCTTCAATGCCCTCCACTATTTCCTTCTCGGAACATTCCAGTAGGTCCCTAGAGCTGATTACACCTCTGCTGGTGTTCAGACTCTTGTGTGGCATGACTTCCACTTGGAGATCACAGAGTCTTCTGCATCTTAGAAGCCCATCAGAGTGTGTCTTACCATCTACTTCTACAAGAAGTTCCATTGATTTGTGTAGCTTAGACACACTCTTGGGCTCTCCCACTACTGACTTGAGTCCCTTATAGATAAGGAAAGGGCTCAGCTTTGTCAGACTTTTCCCCTCCTCTGTGCACCTGACCACCAAAAATGATGGCCAGGTAGTACAGCTTTTTGTGGCCTCCTCCTTTTTTGCCTCAATACGGCGTCTCTTGCCCAGACTTAAGTTTGGGGCAAGTAGTTTTTGGGGGTTTTTTTTTGTCCATGTATATTCTTGTTAATTCGGCACCTGTGCTCCCCACCCGCCATCGAGTCCAACAAGGGGACGGGCCATTCGGAAGTCCAGATTGAGCCCGCCAGGGCTACACAGGTGCTATACTCAGTCAGCTGCTGCATCGGACATGTGTCCGATACAGCAGCTCCCTGATTGACCCTCCAGCCACCGCCCTCCAGAATATGTCGAAGACCTATGCTGGTAGCTCGGCGTGACCAGCCGATTGACCCAGAGCGGGCCATCTGGGCCTCAGGTCTAGGGGAACTTGGAGCCAAAGTATTGTGTTGTGGTGGTTTATCCTCAGATAGTCACCACTCAAACACTAGGATCTCTTTATCCCCCCTTACCCGTCGCAGTCCACGGCAAACGGACTGGTCTAGGACGTAGTGAGATATTTAGAGATAAGGAGACTGAGTGATGATCAATGAAGGCAGACTGAGGAAAAGAGGAGGCAGACACAATGATAGAAAAGAAGTAGGGCACTTTTGAGCTCCAAAAGTGCTAAGGAAAGAGGAGCGCAGTTTAACGTCATGTCTCGGGACGGTGGAAGAATCGTATAATGTCTCCTGAATGTTAACACACATCTTTGTATCCGAGTAATAAAAGCTTTATCAAATAACTATAACTTTCAAGAATAAAAACAGAAAACCAAACAATATTTACATCTAGATTTGATTATGAGCAACCGTTAATAGATAATAATAATAAATCGTCATCTTTTTACTATTTTTTTCTGTTAATCTCAAACAGCTCAGAGTAAATATATGTCAATTATTATTAAAATCTACTTGTGATTCACGTGCACTATTTAGACAACCGTTCAGGAATATGTTGCTAATCTAAATCTTGATCTAAATGCCTATCATTAGAAAAATATAAAGTTGAGTAGATCTATACATTTGTTTAACCAGGAATCTCGGGGGAAAGAGGAGGGGCGGGTAAGCGTTTTGGAATTCTGTTGGACACTTGTCCACTGATAAAGGTATCTCTAATAGACTTTTCTCGGTGGTGTTCAGCTGGCTCCGCTTTTAAGTTGCAAACTTCGGAATATAAATCTTAATTTCTGCAAGTAGGTGTCTATGGTTTGCAAGTTGCCAACCTGGCAAACATCTCACTCGGAAAGAAAAATCAATAAATTGGTCACATTTTAGAAAACTCTGTTTAGACTGTTATAATTTTTCAAAGTAAAAAAAAATAAATGAATAAAATAATTTAGCAAACAGAAGTCATTGGATTTTCCCGTTTGTACGCCTTATTCATTAATAAGTCCATAACAATTTCTTGTGAAAGCCTTTATGACTAGCCTTCAGCATGAAACCCTGCAAGTGTTCTTGTGTTATGATGTAAATTAGCCTAATCTTTATGTGCAGAAAAGTGCAGAAAATTTGGTTCACAAGTTATGTACAAATAGTACAGCATTAGCTCTAACTTATAAATAAATTGGGCTGATGATTTCAAAATACCTTTCTCCTGAATAAAGTGTACCCTCAATTCAAAATAAACATTTGGACAGTTTCTATAAGACAGCACTCTGCTTTTTTCACCATAAAACCATATCCACAATAATCATCGTCCTTACATTCCAAGTGTTATATTGCTAGTCATCAATTCGTTACGTTACGCTAATGCATACTCGGGTAAGTCAATGTCAAATAACATTATTATTTAAATAAAGACACGACTTTACTAGTTTTGTGTTTCGTGATTGCAACTTTAGCCAATAAATTATTACAAGACAACAGGAAGATGAAGGCGCTCAAGGATATATATGAACGAGAGCGTGTAAGTCTTTTGGGGATGTGTGAGATGGTGTTTCTACATCATCTAACGTGCCATGATCTCCAGAAGTAGATAGAATTGTATGTGTTCCTTCGTACAAGTTATCGTGAGATTCAGTAACGTCCTTAAATTGTTTTGTTCCAAACTGGCGAGGAAATGAGTACTTTTACTACATCGCTTTGCAGAGGATTCCTTGATATGTTTTTGTTTGCTTTGTATCTCTCTCGTTTTCTTGAACTTTTCCTTTCAATTTGGTAACATGTTTAATTGTTTGAATAATAATTAGATTTTAATGTCCCGTATTAGATTCACGAAGTATGCTCACACTAGTTTGACTTCTATAGGACTATACAAAATATAGGTCTTAAGTTAATTGTTAATCTCTTTATGTATAAAGAGAGATGAAATTCACAGAAGCACTGTTTAGGGGGTATAAGTGAATGAAAATAAATTCATTCTTTAAGAATATGTGACTAGCATTAGTATCTCTTATAAACGGTAAGGTGAGACTAATCTATTTTACTGAACTTATCTAATGTGGACCATTTTACAGTCCCACTTGCCAATTTAGGCACCGTACATTTGCGTTGTTGCTCATATAGCCATTCCCCTCAAAATAGGAGTACTTAAAGAGGTTCACATCAAGAGCCCTTTAAATCACGTTGTAAATTTTATAACATAACATTTATAATTATTGTAGAATTATTATTTGTTTGATAAAAGAATGAAATGACCAAAACCCATATTAAATAAGGGACTGTTACCTTTATTATTATTTTAATATTTTTTTTTTTGAGTTTGCCATATTCCTTTAGGGATGGGATACCTGGAATTAGCATTGATTAACATGAATTTTAAGCTATAAAACTTAATTGAATAAAGAAATTGCTATAATTTTTTTTCAAAAATATGACACCGTTTACTACATTTTACAATTAAATCTAACTGTCCCCTTGAAAATTAAGTCTGATATTTATCTTATTTATTACAGACATTATTTAAAAAAAGAATGTGATTACGTCGTACGCAACATGCAATGGTCCGGAACGTGTCAATAATATTTCAGAAAATCAATAGATTACAGGTAAACTGTTTTTTAAATTTCTTTTTAACTTTTAAATTTTTGGTCAGGTATAAATAAAGATGATGATAACTGGGTCTTGGTTCGATAAAAACATATCATTGGGCCTTTACTTGCGCTACCATTAAATTGTATTTAAAGGGTAAGAATGTCCGTGAACTCTGCAAAAAAAAAGGAGCTTCATGCTTATTCACTGGGTCGATACCTTTTATGAAATACAATCTCTTTTTCTAGTTGGTCTTTACAGGAGATCAATGCTGCTGAACGTAAGCATGGATTATATGTTAGACAAGAAGAGCTCAAAATTTCAGTTTCAGCTATTGCTCTATAAAAGAAGTGACGAAAGTTATATAATATAACAGGACAGACCTATATATATATATATATATATATATATATTTATATAATAAATATAGGTATTTGACTTCTATTTACGATATTTATGTAGGTGCAGTTTAACTATTACACGCAATGTATCAGAATTTAGAAAAACCAAGGTTCGTTTCTTCCGCAACTTCAGTATTTACACTAAATACACATATCTTGTGGGGCTAGATAACTTCAGTCAGTCACTACATCCCCTACTGGACATTATAGTCACGATACCCTTTATTAAACATTATAAAAAGAATTAATTTTATTCAAAGTTATACATTTTAGAATACCGTAGCTGTGCAAAAGTGTTATCGCCACATGCATAAAAGATGTGTTTCAATGAGACTGCTATCTAAGTGTGTATCTTTGTGAAAGTTGTTTATGTGTGTTTTAGTGAAGAAGTATGAGGCTATTTTTTATTTCCTATATTGTCATCGATGTGAACAGGAAGTAGTTTAACTAAGAAAATGTTCCGTTGATTAGTTTTAATTATAATATACAAAAGATGAGTGATCTACCTAGAAGAGGAATTGAAGAATTACAATTTAGTCTCAAGAAATATTATGTCATCTCTTTTTTTGCTAAGATATAAATTGATAAATATTTTCAAATTAACTATTACCGGTGAACAAATTATGTGTTTGCAGTGGATTCCTCCTAAAAAAATAATGTTTCTGGATTTTTAGATACGTTATATACTCCGATAATGCTTTGATATACTTTTCTAATATAAAGTAAAGTGCCCCTTTCAGACCTTGTGGTCTATAGGGCAGATGATGTAAAGGTCATCTGTTTCTGTAGCCTACGGTTAACAAGGGTGTAATGTGGCCAGCACAACAACCAACCGCCTTTACTTTTCCTAACTAATGTCACGTACCCATTAGAGCTGGGTGGACTCAGAAGCGCCCGAAGATCTTGAAATTAAAAATCCAACTCTTCACCAGGATTCGAATATGCGAGTGAAATATATCTTTTGCATCTTTATATTTTCATTTCAAAGTCTGACAGATAAGTCTTAATGTTCGATCCTTACGGATCTTAAAAAGGGTTATTTTTATTTCTATCATGGTCTGTCTATTGCTCACCACTGTTTATTCTTTCTTTATTTAGTAGCATTTATACTTTCTCCTCCTCACCTCTGTGCATCTCTCTCCTTCTCTCTCTTTCTCTCTCTCTCTCTCTCTCACTTTCTCTCTCTCTTTCTCTCTCTTTTTCTTTTCTCTCTCTCACTCTCTCTCTTTCTTTCTCTCTTTCTCTCTCTTTCTCTCTCTCTCTCTCTCTCTTCTCTCTTACTCCCTACTTAAGTAATTCATCGCATAGTGAATATTAGCTTTAACTTAAGCTTGCAACAACCTTTCATTTAGTGTTCATCGTTTAGGTGACACAAGTAACCACGACAATGTCTTAGCAGTACATAAGTTCTTAAGAAAACAAAGAAACATAAGCCTTTACCTCGACCCACAGATTCAAAGAGATAATAGACTTGTTGGGTAATGCATTTTTAGCAGAAATACTAAAAAAGATCCAATCTGCGCCATATTTCTCTATTATGGTTGACAACACTTAAAGAGAATTACAAATTTATTACATTTGCATTTTTTTTCAGAAAATGTTTTGTGAATTCCGATGACGAACTACAAAAGGAAATTGCAATCAGATAGTCATTTGTAGTTTTTTTATATTTACGAGAACCAGAAGTCTGCAGGTTTGACTGAACAGATACTCTTTTGTAATAAAATATCAATATCTTTCTTTAAATAACATTACTTGCGATGCCATGGCAATGATGGTTTTCCAATATGAGATGAAAGTGCAATAGCCTTACTGTATAGTTTAAAAAAAAAAAGAAGCCGCTCAGGCATTATGTTTACTGTGCAAGTGATCCTTGAAAATGGTCTTAAATGATTTCTGTCTGCCTGTTCATGAGCTTGCATTGGAATTTCTTTTTGTAAATGAGCTAATACATACAAACTACTGGATTTTTTGTCACACACAATATTTGTCATATGGGGGGAAGGGGCCCATCTTCAAATTTTTGAACCCGGCCCACTGGTAACTTTCTACGCCACTGGTTTGTCTCGTATCAAATGTGACTCAAATAAGCACGAACCCAGCATCCCACGACATTCGCGACACATTAGTAGTGACCAGTCCAGTGTGTAACAGTTATACAGTATTCATGCATTTATTCATTTACAACAATTAATTACATCATTTTATCAACATTTATATATAGAAATTAGCTTAAATGTAATAGGTGCCATTGGGTAATTTAAGCTATGCCAATCGTACGATACACTACATATGTTAACTCTTTAAGTCCTACATCTTTAAAATCATGTGACAAAGGCCATAGTTGATTGTGATAGACCCCTGTCAGGTGGTGGGCCCAACTTGAGAAATCGATTAAGTCGGCTTAAAGCCGTTACTGCTTTTTTAGTCATACTGTATCAGCGTTACTAATTGACTTGCGAACGTAAAAAAAAAAAGATGTTTATGTGTTGTGTTAAGCAGTGGCGTCACTAGAGTCGTTGTCATCCGGTACGTTATCTTAGTTTGTGGGATTAAGATAATTTAAAATGTATTTAGTTATAAAACGTTTATTTGTCGATCTTATGGAGGATATGGATAAGTAATAAATTTCTTTGCTTCCCAGGTTCGAATCCTGGGATTTTGAATTCCCATCTAGGTCCACCCAGCTCTAATGGATAGGCCTACTTAATGTTTGTTGAGAAAAGTAAAGGCGGTAGGTCGTCGTGCTAGCCACATGACTCCCTCGTTAACCCTGACCGCAGAAACAGACGACCTTTACATGGCCTCACTGGCGGATCCAGGGGGGGGGGGGGGCGGTAGGGGCGATCGCCCCCCCCCCTCCACTCGGCGGACGAATTTTAGTATATAATTCACACAATTTGTATACGAATTTATTACTTATGTTAATAATATATACTAATTATTTATATTTCAACCTATTTTTAGATTATTTCCCCCTTCCCTCTAGTATTTTGGCCGATTTGGTAGGGTCGGGCTGGGGCGATGGCATCAATCCGCCCCCCCCCCTACTAAAAATTTTCGAGTGGGGGGCGGTCCTATTTATTTGTAGAAATCACAACTTGCTAACAGAATCAATTAAAAATCCATATGACTAAAACTTGTTATTGGTATTTTAACCGATCTTTATATTATGTCATTCACCTGTTGGCCGATTGGAAGGTGGGGGGGGGGAGCGAATACCTCTACTGCCCTTCCCATCTAAACCATTTGTGTGTGTAGGGGGTTCGGTGCTACTTGTATGGAGAAATCATAGTATGTGAACGAAATTAGTCGAATATCCATATAATATAAACAGGTGGAAGTGCGATACATGCAATTACCTTCCCCCCATCGGACAAACCAATACCTTTTCTTTTTGTATTATAGTAAGAAATTACAAAATTAAAAAAATCTGTCACTAATATAATTTATATATGCTATAAAGTAAATTCTTATATCGAGTCGCCCAACCCCTATTCTTTAATGCAAAATGCAATCATTAGCAGAAATTATATTACCGCCCTTCCCCTTTCCAGATAGAATTTATGTAATTTAACATGAATTTATCATAACTATTTTAAGAAAGACTTTACTTTGGAAAAATCATAATTCAAACGAAATTTTTCAATATAACAGTCACGGTTGAGATGAGTTCAAAAGCCAGATAATCTTTTCCTAGTCGACTTTTTCCAACCTTTCCTCTATCTCATATTTTTCTTTAAATAAATTTAGGACTATAACTCACAATTTATGCTTGAATTTTACTGAATATTATTAATCGAATTTTTTTTCCGGCGGCGATCCTCAAAGCCTTAATCTAAGTATGTGGGGTATCTTATCTTTTCAAAGAACAAATTGGTTGTATTTGCAATGTAAAATTTATATTAGAATATTTTCCCACATTATTCAAAAGGTCCTTTATAATATAGATGAATAATGAGCTGTAGGTCAGGAGAATGCGTTTCTGCAGTGAAGAATGCAAGAAAACACTTTTGGAGTCGGGGCTTCGCCCCGAACCACACTAATAAATAATGGGCTGTAGATGTCAGGAGAATGCGTTTCTGCTGTGAAAAATGCAGGAAAATGCTTTTGGCGTCGGAGCTTTGCCCCGAACCCCACTATTAAGTAATGAGTTGTAGATGTCAGGAGAATGCGTTTCAGCCGGAAAAGTGCAAGAAAACGCTTTAAACGTCGGGGCTTCGCCCCGAACCCCACTAATAAGTAATGAGCTGTAGATGTCAGGAGAATGCGTTTCAGCCGTGAAAAGTGCAAGAAAACGCTTTAAACGTTGGGGCTTCGCCCCTAACCCCACTGACAAATAATGAGCTGTAAATGTCAGGAGAAAGCGTTTCTACTGTGAAAAATGTAAGAAAACGCTTTTGGGTGTCCCACTGAAGAAGCTTACAGCGCTCTCCCAGACCCCCAAGCTTGCAAGAGAAAGGCCTCAACATGACTGGGTTTTTTTTCTCTGTTTTTTTTTCGCCGAAGATTGAGAAACAGTCTTATATTATTCTCATATATCGAATATGTATATACATATATATATATATATATATATATATATATATATATATATAAATATATATTTATATATATATATATATATATATATATATATATATATATATATATATATATATATATAAATATATATTTATATATATATATATATATATATATATATATACATATTTGCTGTACGCACGTTTATGCATAGGGTTAGGGTTTATTGGGCGTTAGGGTTAGGGTTTGGAAAAAAATCGCCCCCCCACTCCAAAGTTCTGGATATGCCAGTGCATGGCCTGCCTCATAGGTTATAAGGTCTGAAAGGGAACTTTACTTTTACATACTTCTGCTGTATAGTACAGTCAAGCATCAAAGGTTTTTGTCAAAGTCTTGTAGAAATACGTGAGCTATAATCCACCCGTACATCATTACAGTTGTCACTCAATGACTTTTGTAGTTATGTTAATGTTGTTTGTAACGGGTAAATACAACATTCTTAATCTTGAGGATTTGGATATTGAAATTTAGTGGGTGTTGTTAGGTTTTAATGGATTATTTAGTACCAAGAACTAATTATCACACATTTATTTGTTTTGTTACCAACATTGCCTACTCGTCGACACATTTATTACACTGTTAAAATATAATGCAGAAAGTTAAATTAAGTTTTTGAAGTTACAGGAAAAGACAACTGAGGATTTATTTTAAAAGTTAGTATTTTATCAGTTATGTCCCTTGAAAAAAAAAAAAAAAAAAAAAAAAAAAATAGCCGCGCGTTGTAAAACAAGTAAAAGGATGGATATCAAACAAAACATTAGATTTTTTAATTCATTTTCGATTCATTTTTTGTTTGTTTTTATTGAAAATGTTTGCTAAATTTTAAATTACATTTAAAATGAAAAATATAGTCTAGATCAGGGGTCTCAAACACGCGGCATTCTGCACCAAGAAGCACTCTGTGTCAAAAGTCTACAAATGAAGAACGTGATGTATGTTGTGAAGACGGTGAACTTCATACGTGCACGGAGTCTCAAACACAGACAGTTTGTGTTATTTCTAGCTGATTTAGAAACGGAATACGGAGCGTTGCTTTATCATACGGAAGTCAGATGGTTGAGTCGTGGAAATAGCATTGTTCATGGTAATGAAAGACAGAGACATACCTCAGCTCAGTGACCCAATGTTTTTGTTGGATCTTTCTTTTTATACTGACATCACGCAACATCTCAATGCAATCAATTCACAACTACATGGCACAAAGCAGCTCATTACCGTGATGTTTGACCGCATCAAATCATTCAGATACAAGCTGATTTTGTGGGCCATTCATCTGGCAGATGGGACCTGGCTCATTTCTCTTTTCTACAGAGCATTACGACTTAACCACAGCGCCTGAAAGACTACATAGACATCCTCTCCAGACTACTGGAAGATTTTGAACACCGCATTCATGAATTCACTGCTCTCGAGCCACAGTTTTTCATTCTTGCCACTCCGTTCGCACTTGACATGAAAAACGTTCCAGAGGAAGTCCAGATGGAACTACATATTCTGCTTTTTTTATTTTAGTGACAGAGACGGCGTCAACTTATTTTAGTAAAATTATCTGCCAGTGCATGTAATAAACTACACTAAATGTAATTAATAATTATAAAAAAAACTTTATTTTAGTATTTAACTGCAGTGACAGTAGTGTTCGTAAAATTTAATAAAAAAAAATATTTTCTTTTCCTGGTGAGGCCCACTGACTAGTTGTTACTTTCCACTGCGGCCCACATGTTGGTATGAGTTTGAGACCCCTGGTCTAGATCTAGTAGGTTGTTTACTGTAAATCTATCGACATATTTATAATACAAATTAAGTGTAAGTTTTTGAGGTACATGAAAAGACAACTGTGTTTTTATTTTTAAAAGTTAGTATTTAATAGTTAGTTCCCTTGAAAACAAAACATGGTGAACAAGTTTGGCTTTAATTGAGTTTTTCATTAGCGAGGTGACGAATCATTACAAATAAGAACAGAAATAAAGAATCAATTTACAAGGACAAATAACGACCGACTGATGTGATAGCTAGAGACGACGAAGACTGTGCCTTTTTATTCATTACATTTTTTTGAAATTACCAGCTGGAGATTTGAAACTATTCCGTGTTTATTCTGTTGTTGGTTGTATTTAAGAACTCGCGTCCAACATCTACATTCATCGACCATAAACAATAGCTTACTGCCAACAACGATGAAAACTATATATAGTGGTAATGGTGACGTCAATAATGTCTTTTTATTTTCATTATTTTTATTTTTCTTCAAAACTTTATATAAATGAATGACAAAAAATATCAGTTACAGCTTTGTATACATACGGAGATAATCTTTCTTAAAAGAGAAAAGAAAAATATTATTTAAAACACGAAAGATTGACATAATATACATAACATTAGTATTTCATTATTTAGATCTAATTGTTGTTTTTTTTTACTGCTTTGTAGAGTGAAGAGTTTGACTTTTTGCAATCATGAAGTCTGTATGACATGTATTTCTTTTTTTCAAAAGGAAAACTATCAAATAGTTACTTTTATTAAGTAGATAAATAATGATAAAAATATACATAATAGGGATGCTAACAGCATAATATAATTGTCATGACCTAGTCAGTAGGTCCAGCTTCAATTAATGTTAAACGTAGCTAAACATGCCTACTGAAGGAAACACACACAAACTTTCAAAACCTTTAAATAAACAAACACATCAATGAAAGAAATATGACCCAATTAACACAATTAGGCAACGCATTAAGCAATCTGCTCCTCAACCTTGCCACAAGTCATTATTGCCCACCCGCCCCCTCCTCCCCCAGCCCCGAGCCGGCAACCTTCGGCTCGCGAGCCACGTGCGGCTCTTTGGATGTGAAGCTGTGGCTCTCTTATTCCACTTGCAAATATTATTTATTTTATCGAATTTTTTTTTCATCAAGTTCTGAATCGTTTAACGAGGATTAGGCACTGATTTTATCTTCAGCCACTTGCACTCGCCTTTCACCACACTCCTCCCCCATTACACTCGTCGTCACTGCACTCAGTCCGTCGGAAGCTCCTGAATGACGCCGTCGTCTGATGCTTCTATGTACGCTTTAATTCGCTTTCGGCTATGACGTATAGTTTATTGTTTCAGGTAAATGAGTTAAAAGCGAATTATCTTCTCAAAGTTAGAAGCAATCTACAAGTAATACTGATTTTGCAAACGTTGGGTAACCAGTATGTATCACTAGAAATTGCACAAAAGGCAAACCATTTACATATGGTACGTCAAAGATTGCTTTATACTAGCATCTGGAAAACATTTTCATGATTTCAAACAAAAAAAAAACTTGAAGAAAATCAAAGCTAAAACAGTACAAGATAGAAGAGCTAAAATGTCTTCAAATGTAACATATTTGCAGGTGGAAGATATTCAATATTCTTCTGTCTTGTCACTTGCTACAGATGACTTTTGCAACATAAAAGACAGGATAAGTTGACCCTTTTGTCATGTATGTCTTCCCAAGTTCCAAACGATTCAGGCCAAAATAGCTGAGGTCATAAGTTCGGTAATCAAGATTGTTATTAGCATCTTGTCAAAAGCACTTAACCATCGTCAGTTTAAAGAATTCTTAAGCGAAATGGAAACTCCGTATTACGATCTCCTTCACAATAAAGTGTGATGGCTTTCCAAAGGTAGGGTTTTGAAACGTTTTGGTATGTGCTTGAATAAATTAAATACATTGCTAAATGAAAAAGACATTTATCACCCTGAATTAGAGAACGGAAAAAGGTTGCAAAAATGTTAACTTTACATAACAGCGAAATAAAATTAGCTGAATGTTAAACCACAAGGAAATGAAAACCAAGCCGATGCTTGAGTAGAAGATTAGCCTTCTTTAAAAAAAAATATTGCAGAAGAGCGGTAATTAACTTTTTTATTAAATGTCTAAAGAAATATCGCGATAAGATCAATGCAACTGTTGACACAAATTACTTCAGCACAGTTACAAAAAAAAAATAATTCAAATATGAATTTGCTGACAGTTTTCTATGACTGTTTTAAAGAATTACAAACTAACAAAATCATTCTAGCATTACTAGTAAATCAACACATATAGTAACGAAATCCACATTGATCCATTTGAAATTGATACTGGAGTTCCAGAAATGCCATTGATTGAAAGTAAAACTTCGTGGAGTTGAAAATTTAAAGAGTTGAAAAGCAAGTTGGAAGAGTTGAAAGTCCAGAAATGCATGTACGTAACGCAACAAGTGGACATCTTTTTTAAAAAATGGCGGGAGTTGATTCGGCGGAAGGAATAATCTTCCAGTTTGCAACATTGAGGTGAAGAAGTTGGCATTTCGAGTATTATATTCGGGTCTACATATTCGTCCAAGCAAGCATTCTCTTGCATGATATTATTAAAAGTAAGAAGCCAACAAACAAATGAAAATTTAGAGTCGTGTTTGAAACTAAGTTATGAGCCAAATGTATACAAAGTTTCTAAAACCAAAGCCATCGCCCCCATTGAATTTGTTTGCTTAATTGCTTGTTACTGAAGTACAAGTTAGTGTTGCAAATAAATGTTTAACTGCTTTATTTGCTACCAACAAAAACAAAACAATTATCTAATAATGCCATATTATCTATTTTTGCTGTGAAAACACTACTTATATATGAATAAATAAATATTTTGTCTTTTAAAAAAAATGTTCATTAAAAATAGTAATGTGAGTACAACGTATTGTTGGCAAGAAAAAAAACGTTGCGGCTCTTTAAAATTTAAAAATTTTGTAAATTGTAATTTTTGGCTCTTCCGACTCAAAAGGTTGCCGACTTCTTCCCTAGCCCTCCATCTTCCCATTATCCATTCTCCTCACATGATAATAATTCCATCAATATAGCGTTGTAAGACAACTTGATGTTAGCCCTTTAATGAAAGAAAGGAAAGAAAAGTACAAGTTTAGAAACAAAGCAAGTCTTGGTGTTTATTTTTAGCATGCAGTATATGTTTGTCTTTTCTAAGTCGTTCGTCCAGCCCATTACAAATGTACAGCTGTCTCCAGTGTATATAAACATTCCCGATGATATCTCGACTTCTGCTTTTCTAAAATAAACAACCTAAACATTATATCGCCAAACTTTTTCCCATAATAAATATTTTTTGTTATATTGTAATTAATATTAATATCACACAATTAATGTTATTTTCTTTTAATGTCAGCTTTAAACAGCTAAAACACGAACTTGAAAAAGCTGCTGTGTCGACGATAGATTATAATTGACCTCTAACAGTCGAAACAGATGCCTCTAACATCGCAATCGCTGCCACTCTTAATCAAGACGGCCATCCTGTCGCCTTCTTTTCAAGAACACTCACTAATAGTGAACGCAGACACTCAGCAGTCGAAAAGGAAGCATACTCTATCGTAGAAACCCTGAGAAAATGGCAACATTACCTAATCAGTAGACCCTTCACATTGGTTACAGATCAACGCTCAGTGTCTTTTATGTTTGACCAGAAAAACAAGGGCAAGATAAAAAAAAACGAAAAGATACAAAGATGGCAACTGGAGCTTAGTTGTTTCCAATATGACGTCGTATATCGACCCGGGAAACAAAACGCAGCTGCGGATACCTTTTCAAGAAACCACTTTGCGTCAACAATGACTGGAGAAGACTTCAAACTGTTACACAACAACCTCTGTCACCCAGGAGTCACAAGACTCCTCCATTTTGTTCATACTAAGAACTTATCTTTTTCGTGCTAGGACGTCCGCAAAGTGTTAACCAATGTAAAACTTGCGCTGAACTGAAGCCTAGATTCTTCAAACAGTTTTCAGGCACCCTCATCAAGGCTACCCAACCATTTTAGAGAGTAATCATCGATTTTAAGGAACCACTCCCATCTGCTACTCACAATAAATATTTACTAACAATGGTGGATGAGTACTTACGCTTCCCATTTGCCTACCCATGTCCCGATATGTCCTCATCTACTGTCATAAAGTGTTTAAATCAGCTGTTTTCCTTAGTTGGGATGCCAGAGTACGTCCATTCTGACAGAGGTCGAAGGAGGTGCAAGTAGAACGACCTCTTTTAATCCTTCAGGCAATGGGCAAATTGAACGACTAAACAAAACTATATAGAACGCTGTTACTTTAGCACTGAAAGATCTCAAGATGGGAGCTAGTCTTGAACCAGGCCCTATACTCGATTAGATCATTACTATCTACGGCAACAAACGAAACTCCACATGAGAGAGTTTTTCTGTTCAACCGGAAATCCTCCTTCGGGATATCTATCCCAATTTGGCTATCTAGCCCAGGTCGAGTGTTTCTAAGAAGAGAGAACCGATCTTCAAAGTATGATCCTGTCACGGACGAAGTTGAATTGCTGATGTGTAACCCTCAATATGCCGTCGTACGGTTGCCAAAAGCGGTAAAGAGGAGACGGTCTCTCTAAGACCCTTGGCTCCCACCACCTTCCCATCCACAACAAGTGAACCTTCGTTCTTCGCTCAGGGGAGGATAATGAATATCCTCCAGAAGCTCAAAACACGAAAGTACCAGTCAACACTCCTACGGTGATACAAGAAAGAAAAGAACCCCTGGAAGGCTTTGAGGACCTCCGAACGCTTCCTCTTGAAAATACACAGAACCATCATACCCCACTTGACGCTCAGGAACTCACTCGTGACTCGCAAACTGTAGAACAGGATAGTCAACCCAGTTACAATTTAAGAGAGAGAAGAACCAGACCGAACTATAGAGTCTAGAGTTGTTTCTCTATTGCACTACTTATACTGACTACACAAACTGTCATTGTTTATCTCTTGCTACTGATACTAGAGTTTACTTGTTCACTTACTTACATACATGTTTACTTACTACACTATTGTTATTGCTTAAAACAGAAACTACTATACAGATACTGGTGTTTAGGTTTCTTTGTGTCACTATTCAGTATTGTTTACAAGAGAAACTAATATTTCGATACTATTTATTGATCTATGGTATTACAGGCACTGGCATTCTTTTTTATTTATGCTTTGGCCTACTATATAACTATACTTACTATTTTAATTCTAGGCGGGGTAAATGTAGTGAAACAGTTACTGATTGTTTATATTTTTGTAACGTCGTGAGAATGTGTTTACAACATTGATTTAGTGTGCTACTGACCAAGTCTCTTTCGTCAGTTTCTGTGTCGTTCTAGTTTAATAAAGCCTTGTTTTCGGTTACTCTTCAGTGTTCCTTTATTTCTTATTACATTATGATTTCCCCATAAATGAAGGACCGCTACCCCCCCTCCACTCAAAGGATTTAGGTGGCAACAGCTGCAGCAGAGGTATTAGCCCCCGCCCTTTCGGGCAACAAGGGAACGACATAAAATAAAGATCGATTTAAACACCAATAACAAGTTTTAATCATATAGATTTTTAAAATTTATTTCTACAAATAAATTGGACCGCCCCCCCCCCCACTCAAAAGATTAGGGGGAGCGGGATTGATGCCATCGTTCCCTCCCGACCATACCAAATCGGTCAACATACTAGAGGGGGGGGGGGCTAAATAATTTAAAAATAGGTTGAAATATAAATAATTAGTATATATTATTAACATAAGTAATATATTCGTTTCAGGTCTTTTCTTTCTATAACCTCTATCGAGTTTGATTGCAACTCCCTGTATTTTTGTGCAGAATTTTCTTTACTATCAGGTAAATTTAAATTCACAGCCTAATAATGTCAGTTTAATTTAAAATGAGAACTGAAAAATGCCTAGATATATAAGGAAAAGGGTACGTCGGCTCCATTTGTCTAATTCTAGTTTGAAAGGAAAGAAACGAAACGCATCGTGCATCACAGCCCATTGAAAATGATTAAGTTTCCGGTTTCTTAATTATTTTCTAGTGATAGCTGAAATGTTGAGAATGAAGAAATTAAAATACTTAAAAGAAGAGTTTGATTTATATCCTGTTCTATAAATAAAGACATTTGGTAAAAAAAAAAGAATGAGTACAATTCTTTAAATATTGTTTTGGTTTAGGCCTATTGTTTCGAAGCGGTTAAACTAGAAGACATTCTTAGATAACCACAAAAGCAAGTATAATTTGTTTGAATTTATTTTTATATGAAAATAGAAATTTTTTTGACTTTAATCAGCTAAATAAATACATTAAACTTTACAGTACTTAAACTTATCTATTCATAAAAAGCCTATTTAACATTTACAACTAATATGAATTGATTCTATTCAAAATCTTATTATTTAAAATGTTATTATTATATTATTAAAGATACGAGTAACAATATTGAAACGATTTCTATTACATTGGTCGCTAGTTTCAACCTTTATGTTTGTACATATGGTTTCATTCATGCAAAAAATATTCAACGTAGAAATATTCTATTTAAACTATTGAGTAGGTCTATGTTCTGTTAGGGCTGTCCTGTATGCTAGCATGTCAATGGCTGTGCAAAGTTCCTTAACAGATGGCGTTTCGACTAATTCGTTCAAAATTGAAAGTGATGGTAAGTTAGACAAAGCAGTTGGTGAGATGACATTTTCAATATGGTAAAGTTCTGCGTAATGCAGCACCGGTTTGTTTGCAGTATGAGAAAGAATTGGCTGGCCTTAAAAGCTAGGGAAACTAGTGTTAGCTTTTCACGAAAATATGCAGGAGACTGTACAGATTAACAGTTTTGCTTCTAGGCTACTCTCCAACACAATTTGGGACTTTCTTTTCAGTTGTACTCACCAGCGCTTTAAAACCCTGAAAGATGTAGTATATATTCACAATAGATCCGATGGAAATCTATTTAACTTTGCACGCCAATACGAAGAGACGGCGTAGTTTGATTAGGGAACTGCTGTTTGCCGATGCTGCTGCACTCATATCTCATTCACAAGAAGGATTACAGAGGTTTGTGAAAGCTCTGGCAGCTGCTTGTCAAGACTTCAGCCTAACAATAAGCCTCGCCAAAACCGAAAACCTGGCACTAGAAGTCGTAGAAATACAAGCGTTACATATTGTAAATCACAATATTACGGTGATGCAGGAATTCATCTACTTGGGAACACAAATCGCTAGAAATCTAGAGCTAGAAACTGAGCTGACAAAAGTAATAGGAAAGGCTTCTGTAGTAATGGCGAACTCTCCAAACGAGATTGCCATTTGACTACGGCAATCAAAATCCTAGTTTGCAATGTCTGTAGATAGCACTCGTCTTTATGGTAGAGAGAGCGTTTAGAGCATATATAAAATAGCGTTCACTTACGCTGCCTGTACGCATAATGTGCATGTCTTGAAGAGATCATGTTTCCAAACCAGGTCGTTTTGAAACTCGCCAATATGCACAGCAACTATGCTCTTCTGATACAAAACAGCATATTATGTAAGATCGAATAATCCCTTAAGACATCATATATGCTGAGCTTACGGAGGAAGTGAGACCCAAGGGCCGCCAAAGACTAAAATGCAAAGATGTCTGCAAGTGAGACATGAGAGCCACAGGCATCAACAAAAATATGTAGGAGGAGAAAGCATATGAAAGACTGTGAGTGCTGGTACGAATATTGCTGAGATCAAAGGAAACAAAGATGCCCTATCAGCTAACCCAAAAAGATGCATATACATTACATGCACGAACTTGGGCAAAGTCTGCCTCTCCAGAATCGGCTTGATCAGTCACTCCAAATTCTGCCTCGTCTCAGGACTAAACCAAAACCAGTGACTCATCTGGGCGCATCCATTGTCTTACGAGATAGAAAGAGTCATACATACATAGGCCTATGTTGTATCATGAGTGCCAACATTAAACGAAATAACGGAATGATTACGTTTTTATTTAACTCAATATAATTTAGTATTACCTTGAAATACTGGAAACTAAACAAGAGGCAGTAATTTTAGAGTATTGCCTTATAAATATTGTAAAAAAGCCTAATTATTAGTACAGATGTTAATTAAAATAATTGTTATTAAAACCATAATTGTATAAAGTATTTGATTGAAATTACAGACCTCTGGAAGTATAAACTATAGATATTGTTTCAATAAAATGTTAAGATAATTAGCTTTTTTTTGCGATATAAATTTTTAGTTTTTAATACCTGACTTATATTTCAACAAATGCATATAAATTAAAACCTGAGAAAAAAAGGATTAGTTTACAAGTAAAAATAATCAAACCTTTGAAAATCTCCTCATTTTTCATTTATGAAAAAATAATTTCCTATTTAAAGTTGCACAATTTCTATTCTTTCCTTCACAGATATAAGAAATGCAAACGCTTCAGAATATATATGCTGTTGTTATAACCTTTAATTTAATTTTAAGTTGGAATAGTAATATAAATGGATCAGGTTAGTTGTAAATGTTTTTTTTTTGAGACATGTTTAAAAATATTTTGTTTATATATGTGTTTTGTTATTGAGAAGCAAGCTCATTCACTACCTAAAATGTATACTCATATAATTTATTAAAGTGATTAAGAGAATCACATGTATGTCAGGATTTTAAATTATGGGCCTTAATAAATATTGTCATGACTGAAATTTTAACTTAAAAGATTTATGAGTCGATCAAATACGTATATGTATATGAATGGTAAAGCGCTTGGCTTTTGAACCAAAAGTCCAGAGTTTGAATCCTTGTAACGACTGGGATTTTGCTTTCGAGATTCTAAAGAGGCTCTGAGACCACCCAGCTCAAATAGATACCTGATATTAGTTGGGGAAGAGAAAAGCTATTGATCATTGTGCTAGCAACATGATACCCTAGTTAAACGTACTAACAAAAATACCCCCATAGATCAGTAGGAAAGAAAGAGGAACTTTATTTACATACATTTATTGCAAGTACTTTTTTTTGCTTTACATATACAACTTCAATTTTATCTTCCTGTTAGCGAGCAGTGAGATTGTAAAACTTTTCCCCTACAAGCAGTCTGACAGTATTACAGCATGCACCAAAGGTCTTATAAGTGGACAGGATAGACTCATTTTGTATGGAGAAGTCCTGGTAAATGACGACACAAAAGATGGATACTTATCTATTTTAATTCAACCATGGCAGGTACAACATATACTCAGGTTTACATATGATTGTGCTAATAGACATTTAACACTTGTTTTTATTTGTATTTATAAGTTGTTGTTGTTGAAGTTTTAAAAGACTTTTTGAATATTTTCTAATCCGTGATTTTTTATCACCTTCCAGTACATGATTTTTTGTGAAATTGGCTTACGCTACTGCCCTTTGTACATGGATGAGAAATGCTATTGTCTACACAAAGATAGTAACAGACTACTTTTTGTATTAAACACTACAGCGGAAATAAGTTTTAGCGAGAAACAAGTATCTTTACGCTTAGTTACATACAACAAGGAAGTAATAACGCCTTCAATAAAAATGCCTTTTATAAGTGGTAAGATTTGTTGTTGTTGTTGTTTAGTATAATCAATTGTTGCATATAAATATAAAACAAACAGGCAGTCGTAAAGAACACGCGCAAACAGCAAAAAGAGAACTGAATACGCTAGTTTAAATTAAAGTTGGTATGACTCATGTCTGTTATAACACTTATCTTTTACTTTCGGTCACAATAAACAATACCTTTATATTAGTGGGTTTGATTAATTTTTCGTATATTATCCGACTATGCTATATCTTAATTTAATTTGCATTTTAATTTGCATTTTTTATTGGGATGAAAAATATTCTTATAAAAATTGTAATGACAACTGTTTTTTTTTATTTCATGGTAATCAATAATGTAAACATTAGTATTGTAAGTAATATTGTGGATAACAAAATATTTTCAAACTAGATAAAGTTATACATGTTCAAAGGAAGGATTGGATTTTTAGTCATCTTCGAATTAACAGGAATAGAGAAATATGCTTATCTTCGACCACAAAAAGGGAGCTATATACAGAGCTATAAGCAGTTAATGACTACTAATAACATTAACATTACTTACCTTTTAATTATATAAATTTCTTATCTAGCTTTTGGAAACTAAAAGGGTTTAATATAACGGAACTATTAAAATTGTACCTACAATTAATAAACATTCATTGGTATACGGTCGAAAATATTATTTTTAATTCAATAACTCTTTTGGTAGAATTTCGACCTTGCTCAAAAGTAATACTAGACAACTGCTCTTTGGTTCTAGAAGAAGGACAAAATGTTTCTTGTCATTGTAAACTGGTTTCTAACACACACGTAGAATCAACGATTCATTGGTCAAGTAAATCGTTCAAATCTTTTAATTCTACACTCTCTTTACTTGCTCAAAGACAACTGTCAGGTAAATGTTTTTCATCAATATTTTCTTTTGGTTTAATTTTATAAAATTAGAGAAGTATTTCTTTAGAGTAATTAAAAAAAATACTCCGTCCATTATTATTAGCCATTATATTGAAAAAAGATTAAACAACACATAAAATGTATATTTATCATGAAGTTTCCCAATATACTTTTAACAATATGATAGGCTTATAATGGTTGTCATGCTAGCATACTTTTAATATCACCTTCACCTAACACTAAGTCTGTTAGACCGTTGTGGCACCACACAATATTTTTCTACTACTTTCTCCATTTCTCTTTGGTTTATGACTTATATTGAGCATCTTTCAATGCCAGGCTCAACCACCTTCCCATCGGTTTCTCTGTCTGCCTCTTCTACTTTTCCTGGTACTGTTCGATGAAGATAGGTCTCTGCAAGCCCCAAATACCTCGTAATATGGCCATAGAGTTATAGTCTGCGTTTGTTTACAATAGTTAGCAGATCATGGTGTGGTCCAACCGCTGTAGTAACCATGTCTCTTATGTCTTCGTTTAGAATGCAGCTTTTAAATGTGATACTTTTGAAATAGAACTACTTCCATTCACATTTTCAGCACCAGAATACTTACAAATTAAAAAAATAAATATTAATTTAAAAATATATATATATGAAGCCGGTGTAATCTTTCAGAAACTTGGAATAAAGCTAGTCCCTTTTTTTAAGAAGATAAATATAATCCAAGACATTATATACACTAGCAACTACTGTACAACACTATAGCACATAATGTGTATCAAAGTTTAAAATAATTCACTACAACTTCCTATTCCTACTATAAACTAAAATTACTTTAGGCGATTAATGTTAGTTGAAGATCGGCTAATAAGTCTCGTAATGTTTGTGAAAAATCATTATGAAGTTATAATAAGCTGGCTTTAGCAATTGATTCTACATTGGTTAGCTATGTAATATCATACAGCGGCATTATAAAAGATATTATTTGGTTTAGAACTTGCAACGAATTAAACAAATGCGTGTAACATGTGATTAATTGTTAATTGCTGACTAAGATGGGTTTTTGTTTGGTATTAAATGACTTTCCATTTTACAAAGTAACTGTTTCATTAAGTAAACTAAACACAATATACATAAAGGTATTTTTGTCATACAAAAAAATATTTTTTTTTTCAGACGAGTTCCTATGTACTGCTACAATCAATATAACATCTGAGACATTTACAGCAGCATATAAACCCGTAGTCATTGGTAAACTAAAGTGAATACATTCTTTTATAGTTTATGCATTGATTCAATAAAACTGATTTAAGTGTAGATCCTTATTCTAGGTATTAATACAAATGTGTTTTTGAAACAGAAAATGTTTTAATAACCATTTAAATAAAGCTTTTAACGTAAAAATACACCATTTTTACAACTATTTACTATTAATAGTAATAAACAGGGGAACTTATTTATTAAGGGATATCACTATTTTAAAAACATAAATGCAAACAATTTTATATTTTTTGTCCAATTTTTTTTTTCAAAATTGTATTACTAAATTAAGTAATTTCTGTCATATTAGCTTCCTAAATTTAAAAAAAAATGTTTACTTTTTTTGTATAAAGAGAAAATGTCTATTATGTAAATGAGTGGAATATAATTTTAAACAATTAATAAGTAGCATTTAATATCATGCACGCGAATTGAGATATGTGCGAGCTGCAGAACAGGGAAACGATTTTTTCCTGTTTATTTAGAGGGATAAAAATATTTGTTGAGGCTTTGACTAAGAGATTGACAAAAACAATTACAATTATTAGATAATTATTCAGTTAAACCACAAACCAGGTTAACGCGTGGCTTCACCTATCCCTTTGTCTGTTGGAACACGCAAGATCTGTCTAACGTCTTTCTCCATTTCTCTCTTTCCTTTGTCTTTAATAGAATTTCATTCACTGTCTTCCCATCGCCTTATCTGTCTTCCTCTTCATATGCTACCTGGTACTGTTCTCTAAAGAAAGGCCTTTGCGAGCCCCGAGGAGCTTGTGATGTGGCCATAGAGTTTGATTTTAATTTGTTTTTTGACAATGTTTAGCAGGTCATAGTGGGGTCCAATAGCTTTGTTAATCCTGTTTCTAATCTCTTTGCTCATTATACGGTCTTTGTAAGTGATACCTAGGCTTTGACTTTATCTTTATTATTATCAGTTTATCGAAAACATATGAATATTAACAATGTAATAATAATAACATTAATATCTCCGTATCATTTGGTATCAAGTTGTTAGTCGAATTAACAATACAAAAGCACATCTTTTCCTTTTGTATCGACGGGTTGTAGTTGTTGATAGCTTGTAGTTCATAGATTCTGATATTCTTTCTGAAAATATTGAAACCTGCTTTTTTATCTGCCTGAGCAGACACAACATAGTAACGACTTACAAAAATAAGGGTGACCGCACGGATTGTAACAGCTATAGAGGCATTTCACTTCTTAGCATAGTTGGGAAGGCTTATGCCAGAGTAGTACTGAAGCGACTACAGATCTTGGCAGAAAGAGTTTACCCAGAATCGCAGTGTGGCTTTAGGGCCGGTAGATCTACAACAAATATGATCTTCTCCATGCGACAGCTACAGGAGAAAAGCAGAGAACAAAGGCAGCCCCTCTTTATAGCTTTTATTGACTTGACCAAGGCGTTTGACCTTGTCAGCAGAACCGGCTTATTTGCCGTATTAGAGAGAATCGGCTGTCCAAACAAGCTACGGAAACTAGTGTCAGCTTTTCATGAAAACATGCAGGGCACCGTACAGTTTGACAGTTCCGCCTCTAGGCCATTCTCCATCAAGAGCGGAGTAAAACAAGGATGTGTTCTGGCTCCAACACTATTCGGCATCTTCATTCAGTTGTACTCACCAGCGCTTTTAAATCCCTGGAAGATGGAATATATATACACAGTAGATCTGATGGAAAGCTATTTAATCTGGTACGCCTTAAAGCCAAAACGAAGAGACGGCGTATCTTGATTAGAGAACTGCTGTTCGTAGACGTCGTAGACGATTCCGCACTAATATATCATTCACAAGAAGGATTACAGAGGCTTGTGAATGCACTGGCAGCTGCTTGTCAAGAGTTTGGCCTCACAATTAGCCTCTCCAAGACTGATATCATTGCACAGGATGTTGCAGAAATACTAGTGATACACATTGGAAATCACACACTTACGGTGGTGCAGGAATTCACATACTTGGGAACAACAATAGCCAGCAAACTAAACTTAGACACTGAGTTGACCAAAAGAATAGGAAAGGCTTCTGCAGCAATGGCAAAACTCTCTAAGCGTGTGTGGGAAAATACCAAATTGACCACGGCAACGAAATCCTTGTCTACAATGCCTGCATTCTGAGCACACTTCTCTATGGCAGTGAGAGCTGGGCAACTTACATGCGTCAAGAGCACAGATTAAATAGCTTCCACCTACGCTGCCTGCGACGCATAATGTGCATCTCCTGGAGGGATCGTGTCACCAACCAGGAAGTTTTGACACGGGCCAACTTACACAGCATCTATGCTCTCCTTCAACAGAGAAGACTACGCTGGCTCGGTTATGTCACTAGCATGCCAGATGGAAGAATCCTTAAAGACATCATGTACGCTGAGCTAGCAGAGGGAGCCAGACCCAAGGGCCGCCCAAGACTAACTTACAGGGATGTCTGCAAGCGAGACATGAGAGCCATGGGCATCGACCAAAGTATGTGGGAAGAGATAGCCCAAGACCGGACAGCATGGAGACAGAGTGTACGTGCTGGTACGAACTTTGCTGAATGCAAAAGACATGAAGCTGCATCGGTCAAGAGAAAGAAAAAGAAAGCTGCCCTGTCAGTGAGCCCTAGGACAGATGAATATAAGTTGTTGATAGCTTGTAGTTCATAGATTCTGATATTCTTTCTGGAAATATTGAAACCTGCTTTTTTATCTGCCTGAGCAGACCACTTCGGGGGCCGATTTTCAGTTTGTGTTTCCTGAAAAGGATGTATGTATAAGTTGCACTTTATGTATTTCTACAGTACCTTGATAATAATGCTTGGGTATCTTGTAGTAATTTATTACTGATGCAAGTTCGATTGCTAAGACATACACCTTCAGGTAGAGCAATAAACAATTGGATAAATGCCCAGTAACTAAGTTCACTGAAGATGAAATAGTATAAAGAACTTTAATACAGAATCGGCCACAGTCGATTTAATCACTAAAATGATGTTATCCCTTTCATTCTAACCCTAGAGGACCAACAGACAGACAACACAATACTAAAGGAAGATTATCATCGTAGAGGTTTCAAGAGAAAAAAAAACTTTTTCAAGAATCAAGACTTAAGCTCGAGCCTCCTTGATAGCAGAGTTTTGTTTGGTGTGCGCAAATTATCAAGGTACACCTTGCTCAATCTTCCAAGATAATCCAGATGCATCTTTCTCCAAGATTATCCAGATACATCTTCCTCCAAGATTATCCAGATACACCTTCCTCCAAGATTATCCAGATACACCTTCCTCCAAGATTATCCAAATACACTTTTCTCCAAGATTATTCAGATACACCTTCCTCCAAGATTATCCAGATAAGCCTTCCTCCAAGATTATCCAGCTACACCTTCTTCCGAGATTATCCAGATACACCTTCCTCCGAGATTATTCAGACACACCTTCCTCCAAAGATTATCCAGATACTCTTTCCCCCAAGATCCACTATATAATATCGTACTTTATATAATTGTTTGCAATAATTTATTTCTCTTTAGTCACAGAACATTTCATCTGAACGCATCCCTTTGTCTGTTATGGCCATTCATTTATGTTGTCTTTCCAGCGATTTCTTGGTCTGCGTCTTCTTCTTCTTTTCCCTTGTATTATCTGTTCCTCTAAGGACCTTGTTAGCAGTTTTTCGTGGGGTCTATCACTGTTCTAAACCTGTTTCTAATCTGTTCTGTTGTGATGTCGTATTTGTATTTAATACCTAGAATCTTCCTCTAGCATCTCAGTTTCATGTCTAGTATTCTCCTCTCTGGTTCGACTGTCAACGTCCAATTTCAGCCATCGTATTAGAATGTAGCAAGGACCAAAAAGCGCTTAGGTCTTTTTTTATGGGAACAATGACTTCGTCATTCCATATTGTTTTGAGTTTTGAAAGTGCTGCTGTGGACTGTGCAATTTTGGCCCAGTAGTTTATGTTAGATCCTTCATTTGAGACAATAACCCCAATGTATTTAAAACTACTGACAATTGTCAGAATTGTCAGCTTTTCACCTCCAATATGTATGTCACTTTTATAACATAGGATACGTTAAGATAACACTAGACGTGAAAAATATATGGTATTTACTATTTCTTGGAATAATTTAGTAGCTTAATGATATTAAGGTTTTCTAGTTACACGCTAACAGCTTTATAAAGTCATATAGCAGTTCAAGGAAGAAGAAGCGTTGGAAGTTGTATTCATAGCTATTTCTCTGTAGTAATGCTAGACTAATTTCTTAACAGGCAGATACTACGTATAAATTACAATCTTTAAGCACAAATTTGAAAAACTATATCAATAAAATAATGAAAATAAATCGTATTTTTTTCAGCTAAGCCCCAAGAGGTGTCGTGCTACGTAACAGTATTTCAGAATCAATGTGTCAATATTACATGCAACATAAACAACGTTTATCCTAAAGCAAAATGTGAAGTCAACTTGGATAGAGTAAGGTGATGGGTTGTCCTTCTCGTTCTATCTCTCTCTCTTTCTATCTTGCTCAATCTTTTTCTCTTTCATTCACTCTTTTAATTATAATACCTATCTATTTTTCTGACTATCTGACTATCTATCTATCTATCTATCTATCTATCTATCTATCTATCTATCTATCTATCTATCTATCTATCTATCTATCTATCTATCTATCTTTGATATATACATATCTACAAAATGCTCGCAAAAAACTCACTGATTTAATAATTTTATTCAGAGATCTCTGTAACCGCCAAAAATTACAAGGAGTTCTGAGTTAAACCCACTCAAACACACACTCACACAGAAACTTCTTTTAAAACAAAAAAAAATGATGGTAATAATATTCCCTAATAGTAACCAAATGGCTACAAAGAATCCCCCTTTCAATAAAAAAAATGCAAGAAAAAACACAATTTAATATTTTGTGACCGTACGCACCAGGTACGGCGTTCCGTCACCTTTTTGAATGTTGGAAAAATTATTACTTTCTTGTATTTTAACGTATATTATCAATTTATTAGTAGTTAAAAGTTAGACAATTAATTACAGAGTACCGGCACCTAGTCACTGAGTACCGCCACCTATTTTGTTTTACAAAAAAAAGCACTGTATATATATATAGTTAGGGATGAGAAAAATCATCTGTAAATACCCATTCCAGAAAACAAACTTGGCTACGCCCATGTATACATTTAAATTATTTTTCTCATCTTAAGCTGCACGTCTTCTCAACAGCATTCACATGATGAGTAATCGACTAAGCAAAGTGCAATGAAAATACATCAATAGAACCGAAATATGTAGACTATATAGCGATGATTATTTAAAATTGGGATTCCTTCCTTCCTAGTCAAACAAGCGGTTGTCTAATAAGTGTCTTTTAAATACTTTTTATGACAATGTGAAACCAATTACGCCGATCTTTTGAGGCGATGCCACCTTGAGAAAATAGATAAAGATTTGAAGAACTCAAAGATAAAGTTCAGAATTAACCCATAAAATATCTCTTCGACATCATATAGAGAAGTTACTGGTTTGGGCGCCACTTACTCGTCTTCGCCCCTTCTCTTGTCAGTGAAAGCAGTTCTGCGCACCCAATATTTAAACCACACGTGAAAGATAAGAAATAATCGAGAAACTGCTCTTTGCGAAAACGTTTACAATGATACATTAAGGCAAATTAATTAATTTATAAATTAATATGTTAATGTTTGAGGACTACTTCATGAAACATAATATCCGTAGCAACCAAACATGGCAAGGGGTTAATGAGACGAAAAAATTTGAGAACCACTGCTCTAGATCAACAGTATTACTAATGCATTTATACATATTTTCATATATAGATTTAATTATACTAATAAAGAGATGTAATTTAGATCTATACGGTGTTAGCAAATAGTGTTTTTCTAAAATCTGATACTTGGTGTGTAATAGTAAAACAGCACTACCTAAATAAATCGTAAATAGAGAGCAAATACCTATATTTATTGTGGTATATATAGGTTTTATATTATATAACTTTCGTAACTTCTTCTATAGAGTAATGATTTTGTATTTTCTTTTACTGAAAATTTGGGCTATTCGCATCTAACACATATATAATTTTTGTATTTAAACTTTTTTTTTCTCAATGCAGTTCCCGAACTCTAACATCTTTACGTGTAATCTTTCCTCTCCGCCCAATACTATATCATTTAGTGTCCGTTTGAATTTTAAAAAAATGTCAATATTGACCATTATGTTAATTAATTTAAAATTAATAGGGTTTTTAAACATACTAAATTAAAATTTTAAACAAAAGCTTCAGAAGTTTTAAGTTACTTTAATTTTAACCTAGTAATATGAATTTGAAAAATAATTTAAAAAAAATTATGAAAATTTTTTTATTTTTCAGAATCTTTATACAACTGAAAGTACTGTATCTTACAATCATGAATTAATGACAGAAAGTCCACAGTACTTTAACACAACGTGCATTATTTTCTTAAATCATTCTGACATTTCTGACGGCATCAACAATGTTACGATAATAATATACCCGTATGTAGATAAAGTCCATGAAACATCAAGATATACAGTCCAAAAGTTTGTAGTACTTACTAAGGGTAATATATTTTGTTTTATTTTCCAACATTTTTTTTTTCTGTGTAGACACACTTATATTTATTTTTTATTTTTAGTATAATTCGTCATTAACTTTAAAATATTTTTTAATGAATTTTTTTTTAAAATAAAAGTAACCAAAACTTAAGAACTTTAGTAGTATATATAGTATTAGGTATAACAAATGTTTTACTCCTAATTGTATTAGATATTTTCGACACATATAAGGTTATCGTTTCATCTTTTAGGTGAGTATTATTATAATATTTTAATTATAATTTATTATTATTAGGGTCGAAATGAATGTCGAGAAAATACTTTCTAAAATAATATATTTATAATTAAGTGTTCAATATGTTTTATTTTTGCTGTTGCAAAAAAAAAAAACAACTTCAGCACTACTAAAGCTACAGCTATAAACATCTTTTCTAATGTCATTTCATATAAAGTGTCAGATTATAGACATGAGCCCATTCAATAAAATAGAAAATGTTACATTAATTACATTTAGGTCACTTTTCATATCCTAATATTTTAATTTCAATTAAGTATGCTTTGTTTCATTTTATGAATAATTTAAAAGTTCTTAACACATTGCTTATAATATAGCATTCAAACTTTTGCTGTATACATTTCGAATTATCCATAGATAGGATGATTGCTCAATAATTGTTTTTTTACAGCTGTTTTTAAAGACTCCTTTTGTAGATCTGCCTCTTCATTTGAAATAAACATAACGTGCGATTCAAACGTAACTTATCCCGAGGCTGTGTGTTATTTCGACATTTTACGAAATTTGGTAAGTTTCACAAAACTGTTACAAATTATTCTTTGTTACAAAAATGTTAAAATTTCTTCTAAGGAGAAAAATTAAAAATAGTGTACCAATATTTGAGAAAAAATAAAACAAAACATTTTTAGCCCAAATACATTATGTATTATTAAACTGCTTGAAATACCAAAGCTTAAATAGTAAAGGCCTACTTTAATTTTCTTTTTCACAACTTTTTTGAGAGCTTTGCAAGACTAGATATAGCTCTGTACCTAATATAATTTTTCTACAATTTTAACTACTTAAATATGAATAACTTTTAAAATATCACTCACATAGGTCAATTTTTGTTTTCTTGGGTGACACTTACAAATTATACATTTTAATTTCCATCTACCAAACATTTAAATTTAAAATCATTATTCAAAAAAGTTCTTACAAATTATACATTTTAATTTCTATCTACCAAACAATTTCTACTCATTTTTGTGTGATAAAATGGTTGAATTTCACAAGAGTGTCTAATATTCTATTCACGCCTTCTTCTGGCCCAAAATAGATGTCTTATTTGAGATTACGCTTTACATGAATATGCCAAATAAAGACACACTTATGCTACATATCCCTTGATTGTCAATCACACATCAGTATCAACTTTTTCTCCAGCTTTAATTTAGTTAGTTTGACCTGCCCTTTTAGGAAGGTTGGATAGTCAAATAAAGAGAAGGAGAATGCGTTTGAGCATGGAAGAATGCAAGATAACGCTTGGGCTGTGTGTGTGTGTGTTCTTTATACCTAAGCTATAGTTTACATGACGTTACTGTTAGTGTTTGTAAAAAAAAAATTGCTCCCACCACTAAATAGGCTTGGATCCGCTAGGGCGCCAACCTTTACTTATGGTGTCATATGAGTAACCGCCCTAACACACACGCACACTATATATATATATATATATATATATATATATATATATATATAACGAGCGATTCTTTTTGACAAATCTGAGCGTGTTGGTCTTTCTTTTAAAAAATGTAATGTGTACTTTAAGTCTAAAATTCTCTTATTTTGATTTGGTCCAGGTTTCCATGTAAAACTAATGCGTAATATGAAAAAAATAGCTTTATTCCAAGCATTAAAATTATTTTTAAAAATGTATACAATCTTCCCTCATAACAAAGTACCACATCCTAAAGCGCTGTGAATAATTATTTTCAATCATATTAAAAACAACTTTCAATGAATATTTCTAAACAAAGTCTTTAAAAAAATTGCTAAAGAATCAATAATATATGCTAAAATAAATTTTAATTCTAATTCTAATTCATTCATAGCTAAGAGATTGAAGTGCTTAGCACAAAAGAGAAACGTGTAAATTGATCTAGCTTCTTAGTCCTTTTGTTATTGTTTTTCAGAACAGTACGGTAAAGGGATATGAAGCTTATACTCACACAACTCAGATTCATGGCTACTTCACTACAAGATGTAGTCTTTTTTTACCTTACACTGAACTAGAAAGTGGGCTGTATCTAATTAACGTAACAATGCATCCAAACATAACAGAAAATATCTTTATTCTCAATCACCATTTTTTATTTTGGTCTTTAGAATACAAGCTAGGTAAGTTTTAGATATTAAAACAAAATAGATAGATAAATAAATAAATAAATAAATTATATTAAGGCTTTTATATAGCGCTACTTTCATGTTTATAGTATGCTCAGAGTGCTTTGGTCAAATCTCAGTTGTGGACCAGTGTGGGGGGGGGGGGAGGATGTTTTTCCGTGCTGCCTTCAGGCGCTCAGTAAACACAACTCTGCCCGAGTCGGGTGTCGAACCTCGATCCCACTTCATAGGTAGCCAAGCCAAGCCAAGTTCAAGTGCACTTAGCCTCTTGATAGATAGATAGATAGATAGATAAAAACAGATAAATAAAAACATAGACAGATAAAATCATAGATAGATAGGAAGAGAGTGAAAGAGATATAGAGAGAAATGTTGATTTAGCTAACCTTTTCGAATTTCAATTTTCAGATAAACCGCTACTCATGCTAGAAAACTGTAGTCAAAAAGCAATAGAAGGTCAAAGGATCATTTGTAAATGTAAAGGAAATGTAGACATTTTTGACAGAGAATCGTTCCAATGGTACAGCAGTTCCTACGAGCTTTTAGCGTACGGATCTTACATTGTAGTATACGCTTTTGGAGAAACGAAAGGTAAATACATAATTAAGCAATTTGTTATAATTATATCTAGGTGTACTAATTAACATGTGTTGAACTCTTTTACTCCGTAACCACTCTCATATCGTTCATTTTACGAAGATATCGTGCTCGGATCAATACTGGCAACGTTGGTGCGTTATAATTTATTTTCCCGTATATGTTTTAATAGCTTAAAACAGTGATGCCCAAAGTACGGCCTGCGGACTAAATCCGGCCCGTGACGTAGTTCCATTCTGGTCGCTGAAACTTCAGCACGATAGATATGAAGAAAATCTACCCCTTTCCAAAAAAAGGTTGAAAAACGTATCTTTACCTACGTTAGGGCCATCTCCAATTATTTAATAGATCTGTACAGTAGCATTAAACATTTGTAAAATTGAAACCTGAGTATAGAATCTACAGGAAAATTTACAACTGATCTTGACGTTTTTGTAGAACAAGATAATAACATATTTGTTTTGTAAAGAAAGTGTGACTGCTAAAAAAAATTGTACATAACGCATTATGAAATAAATATGGCGGCATGCTTGGTTTCAGTCGCAAAAAAAAAATATTTAAATACGCTTAGAGATTAGAGGATCGATAGGAATATTTACAAAAAAAAAAGCGACCAAAAAATGAGCCAGTGGTAAAGATAGCTACAATGTTGCTTACATTTTAAGTAGAGAAATGAAGCCATTTTCCCATTCGTAAAAAAACTATATCCTTTCAAAATATCCTATTAATCAATGTAAGTACTAGATCCACGGGAAAAAAAAGATATCTTATTCAAATACCTATTAATCAATGTAAGAACTAGATATCTTTTTCAAATATCCTATTATTCAATGTAAGTACTAGATCCATCGGTTGCTAATAAAGTAGTTTCAAGTCAATTTCATTCATTTTTGTACCTATTCAATGATGTGGCACGAGAGTCGGAAATTCTAAAGGTTTGCAGGCAGAATTATGTTGGACCTCACAGGCTTAAAACATTATCTTGAAAAGTTTCCTTTTGCATAACATCCCGAAGTTCCTTGTCTTAGCGTGTTTTTACAGAGAAATATTGACTGAATATTGAATATTGGCAGCATACTGTCAAACTTTAGTCAGTACGTCTCCCTCCCCACGGGGCAGGGTAGAACGATCGACTAATGATACGTAAACATTAAGCAGGCTTACAAATGTAAATGTTTGTTTTCACTTGCAGAATCTGACCATACGTTGATCCATCTTATACATAATTACAAACCTACTCTTAAAACTACAAAGAGAGTAATAAAAACGGTCAAGATGTGGCCTGAAGAGGCTGTAGAAAGACTACGAGGATGCATTGAGAAAATTAACTTGGACATCTTCATTGAGAACTGTCCAGACATAAACGAAATAACAGAAATTGTTAACTCAATGTATTCTGAGAGGAATTAACAATTCCAACAAAAACAATACAAATCTATGGAAACAATAAGCCATGGATGTCCAAAAAAATCAATTATCTTATTATTTAAAAGAAAACAAAGTATAAGGCTAGCAACGATGAATTTAAAAATGCTAAAAATACACTGAAGAAAGCAATAATTGAAGGAAACAAAACATACAAAGGGAGGGATTTTAAGAAAAGAACAGGCTGCACCTCAAAACGAGAACGACTTTCAGTGGACGATGAGGAGAAATTCGCCAAAGAACCAAATGAGTTTTATTCTCATTTCGACAAAGAAGATGACCTTGTTATTTAAAAGGGTAGACGTAACAAAAGCTTCTGGACCAGATAAAATTAATGACAAGCTGGTCAAAATATGTGCAGAACAAATCTCTTTTATCTTCTCTCACATCTTTAAGTACTTGTTGCAAATGTGCGTAATTCCACACATCTGGAAAACTTCAGAGATCGTACCAGTAACAAAGAAACCAAAAATAAATAGCTTAAATGATTTCCGCCCAGTAGCACTAACATCTATAGTTATGAAATGTTTTGAAAAATATATAATAATAATAATAATAATAATCTTTATTATCCGTAAGGAAATTTGTCATACAATTTGTGCATTACACCAAACAAAAAACATTATAACTATAAGAAACCAAAGTGTACATTCACACCAGACACTCATAATTTACATGTGACAAAGTTTATACCAGATTGTTCTTATTTAATGATTTGATTGCCAGGGGAACAAAAGAGTGTTTGTGTCTGTTTGTCTTTGCTATCGGTGTCTTGTATCTCTTTTGTGATGGTAAAATCACAAAATCCTGACACAAAGGGTGATTCTTTATTTCGAGGATCTTGTTAGCTTTTTTATAGATGTTTGTCTCAAACAACTGCCCAAATGGGGTTTGTTTTTTGTCAATGATTTTGCCAGCAGCATTTAGGATTCTATTAAGTTTATTTTGCAGCAAAGTCAATAACAGCCTAGACCCTCACCAATTAGCATATAAAGCAGCCAGGGGAACTGAGTATGCAATTCTATTGCTTATGGACCAGCTTTATAAGCATCTCGATACACCCTAAACATATGCACGAGTCCTCTTTGTAGATTTCTCCTCGGCTTTCAATACCATACAGCCACATCTAATGATAAACAAACTCAGTAACTTAAATGTAAGCCTTTAAGTACAAGTACAAGTACAAGTCAACAACACCAAATCGTCAACTCGAGTACTATGTACGGGTGCTCCACAAGGTACTTTATACGGTACTTTACCTCTTTACACTAATGACATAAAAAGCATCTTATGACTTAGTTAAACTCATTAAATTCGTTGATGATACTGCTATAGTCGGTCTTATTTTAGAAAAAGAAACTCAGTATCGAAGCTTGATAGAAGAGTTTACAAACTAGTAAACTGACAACTTTCTAGAACTGAATGTCATAAACACTAAGTAACTTATAATAGATTTCAGAAAGAAAAAACAAACTATACATGAACTGCAAGTAAACACTGCATCTATAGAACAAGTGAAGACATATAAATATCTAGGCGTTATCATTAATAACAATCTCTCATGGGAAGATCATCTTGGAACTCTGACAAAGAAAACAGCCCAGCCCTTTAAACTAAATAAGAAGAACCTAAATACTTTTTAAGGCGCTACTATACGCAAATAGCTTACATACTGAATAACTTAGTGGCAAGGCAACGCCTTATCTAACCAGTTGCACCGTCAAGAAACCATCATAAAAAGGGTATAAAAAATTACACTCAAAACATTACCACACTTAAAGTTTCTAAAGAAGATCGAAAAAATCTTGGAAGACAACGGCCACCCGCTCCATCAGATCTACGTCAGGTCGTCGCGAAGTTGGCGACTACTGTCAATCAAATCAAGAACAGAGCGGTACAAAAACTCGTTCGTACCTCACTCTGTCAGGCTATATTAACTCCACTCTTTGATTAGGAAACATGAAAATCACCAAGATGAATGTGTGTAGTCGCTAAATGAACTCTTTATGTTGTGTCTGTTCTATTTATGTGTATGTTCTTTATATGAGAAAAGATTCTTTGTAATCACAACAAATATCCAAAAGGATCAATAAAGCAGTCTTAGTCTTAGTCTTAGTCTTAAAGAGCGGAAGCTGAATAAGGTTCTATTTTCTTTTGAGATCTGTTCTGAATAAATTATTTTGTGCCTTATAAAAAGGATATGCATCTCTCTTTCATTCTTTACCAAATAGATCATAACAAACAAAAAAGTGATAGAAATCCAAAAGGAAAAATACATTATTTCCATTCAACTGTGGTAAATAAGTCCACTCCCAAAGAGAAGAGCATGTCTGGGGGGGACGATTGCATCTATCACTCCTCCCACAGTCTAACCAAAAAGTCTTTTTATTTTATATTTACAAATGATTGACTTGGGAAATGGAAGTGTTATCAACCTATGTGATTTCGGAATGTTTCTGCTGAACATGCTATCCCAGCTCGAGCTAGTGCTCTTTGCCTTGGGTTTTTTCTCTGACGCTTTTCATCTGCCAGAGCTGTTCTCTTGTCTTCTGCTATTTGTGCGCCAGTTTTCATCGCGCGACGCCATGATGCTTTATCATGCGTTGCGTCTCCCAGGTGGCAGGGTCATGCTGAAGGCTTTTAGAGAAACTCTAAAGGGAGTCATTAAAGCGTTTTCTTTGCCCCCCCCCTTGTGGTCACTTCCCTTAGCTAAATTGGCCATAAAGGAGTTGTTTAGGGATGCTGGAGTCTTACATTAGGCAGATGTGGCCTGCCCATTGCATCTGGGACTGCATTAGGATTGTGTGGATTGATTTGCAGACCCACTCTTTGAAGAAATTCAATATTAGGTATTTTTTCTTGCCATTTAACATTCAGTATTATTCGGAGACAGATCATGCAAAAGTGGTTCAATTTTTTTTCATTTGTTCTATATAATGTCCACGTTTCTGAGGCATGATCAATGTAGGAAAGATGTCAGACTTTGTGCTTGTGGTCATACATCGTCTATTTCCAACATTTTAGACAGTACCGTAAGGTGCAATGGAACGATGTCGCCCAAACATAAGTTACCCCCACCCACGCCACCACCCTGATACATCCAAAGAAAAGCCAAGGGCTAATACAATATGCGGTATGCGGCGTCGCCATGATCTAGCACTGAGTGCTGCAAAATGCCTAGGGTCGCCAGCATCTGATTTTTCATCAGGGTTGACTCACGAAGACTTTCCCATGATTGGGTATAGCTACAAGGCAGCAGAAGTTTGAATGAAAGTTATCTTCTCGTAGGTGGGTAGCAAGCCATGGCTAATGATGCTTTCAGCCCGGAGTTTACTAGATTTGGCGCCTGTACTCGGCTTTGCTCATTCTGTTAGTTGAAACAGTTCAGCCAGACTCAATATCTGAGCCACATGTGAAGGGTAGGAGTTGGACTGGTTGTCAGAGGCTATTTGAGACGCATGTCATTAGGAAGCACGATATAGGTATTAGCGTGCTTCAATCTATTGCATCTTCCGGCAATGACAATCTTGCGGAACTGCAATGTGCATTCTTGATACGACGATTAAGGAACTTATGTAAAATTTGAGTTCGCAGCTGTGTTTTGATTTACTAAAAGAGAGTCTTGTGTTTTAACACTACACAAAAAAAAAACAGTTAAAGTAGATACATTTGCCCTAGTCCCTAAGAAGATGTGCTTGGACATGTTCGCCGGTTGAAGGACAAACGCATCCCGAAATTCATTCTTTATGGGCAACTCGCACTTGGCTAAAAAAAATCAGGTCGTCCACATCTCCGTTTCGTGGATGTATAAAAAGCTGGTCATCGAAATAGTAAACATTGATACTGACCATCGAGTAGACATAGCCTTAGACCGCACTAAATGAGAGAAACGGTGACAAAGAAATCTATAGACATTGCAAAAACGAGGGCCTGACCTCTGGAAAAAAATGCTCCTCTACCACCAAAGCGAAGGCTACCTTAATCTGCGATATTTTTGTTTTCTCCAAAATAGGGCTCCACAGTCACACGAAAAAGTGTTCGAGATGAACCATATTCGCTCTTCAACTGAAGTAAAAAAAAATATTTGTTTGTAAAATGTTTTACATGTTTCGGATGTTCCTTCAGAGTTGAAGATAGTTTACTTCCTAGTCCAAACCTCCCGCAGGACGACGGGGGATGGGAGCGGGCAGGATTTGAACCCTCGACCACCGATAAATCCGAACGACAGTCCAGCGCGCAAACCTCACGACCAGGCAGCCATCCTAGTAGGCCAACAAAGTAGTTCGTAAAAAAAAAGGGGGTGGGTAATGTATAACATAGCAAGAAAAAATACAAAACGACAGTTCAAAAAACAAATTTCTATGATTTTTTATTCTTAATATATTTTTTTTTTCGCAGAGTATATCTGTCAAGCATATGATATCAAATACAAAAAACTTTTTAAAATATCATACATTTTGACAATCAGTAAGTATTGTATTTTTATCAATCCAAAAAATAAAAAAAAATATTCCATACAGTCCCATAGAAACGTGTCATTTTTAAAATCATATTTTAGTCATTTTTTAGTTCAGAAATATTTTTACTTGTGCTTTTAGCTTCATCTCTAAGGAATTATTAATGGAGTTGGCATTTTTTGTTTGTTTATGTTTATAAAACACTCTTATAATTAAATTTTGTAATTTTATAATAAATACAAAGTCTCAAAACTACTCTTTTTGTTATTTACTTTAAATTATCAAACCTTAGAATTGCAATGGTCAATGGTTCTTTAAGCGTCATACATTCTGTGTGCATTTGTTAAAAAGAAAATCCACCTAATATTATATTAATTTTACTTGTTTTCTGTGTGGCGATGTCTTTTTTACATAAATTATATCAACACTGTCTGTCTGGAAAAAAGTTTATTCATGTTATTTTTCCGACGTCCAATCTCGGATCAAGCTGAAATTTTGCACAACCGCTTCTTTTACCAGACAACACAAGAATAAAAAACATTAATCAGTTAATTAACTAATGGTAATGAATTATTTAGTTTGGTATCTCGAACAAGGGAAAGAAATTGTACATGAATGAACCTGATGGTATAAGCCGAGTTTTTCCCCTTTATAGGGCGCTGATTGTTAGTAAGTACGGAGCAAACAATAAGTAACTTTACAATCCTCTATATTCATAAGCTCTTACTAGCAGAGAGGTCAGAATGGTTGAATGGTTAGAATGTCGGCTTGAGGAGGCTTGAGCCAAAAGTTCTAATTAACATGGTTCCCCCCTTTGTTTTATGAATGCTTTTAATATGATAGAATTTAGACCGAAATCCTTTTGTTTTTCTAAACCCCTTAATTTTCCCATCTGATTCAAATAAAAATAGAGTAGAAAAAATGTTTATTAATTCACAAGAAACGAAACGATATATATTTATTTGAAAGCCTTGTATCAAGTTTGAAAAAAAAACGACAAAGGTATGTCATTTTACCAGTTATTGGAAAAGTTAAATATTTTAAATGCATGATTATGTAGGCTAATGTTATGAATATAGAATCCTTCTATAAATAGTCATCTTTCAATTATCATCTAGCCTATATAAAGTTTATGTTTTCTTTTCTTTGTCAGATTCAAATCCAGCTTTAACGTTAAAATCATTGACATCGCGAACGTCGGAAATGTTTATTTTGGCAGTTATATATATATATAAGTTGCTTTTTTGCGTTTTTGTTGTACAGAATAAAGGAAGTATTTAAAAAGTATGTATTTTTAAAGTATTTTGATAAATTTTTTGAACTATGTTGCAATGTAAATAAATTTCATAACAAAAGCATCAAATCGGAAAAAAATAGTTCATGCTGACTTCTTATCATTCAACTAAAGACCTATTTCCATTAAAAAAAATCAAACAAAAAATCTACAGAATCAGTGTAAAAATACTTAATTATAATTACAAGATGGCATAAAAACCATAAACACAAATATTGGTACATTTTTGTTTATTCTCAAAAATGGCTTTAACTTTTTCATAGTAATTTGACAGTTTATGTATAATTGTTTACTAGCATACACAAAAACAAACAAACTCTGGTTTGACAGTAATAAAATATGTAATTTAGTTTGATTCAAAGGGTCTAGACAATCTATATCTTGAGCACACATAAGTCAGCGGGTATGTCATTAAAAGTTAAATAAAAAAACATTCAGAAACAATGTGTGCAGTGTCTTCTATCTATAGGCCTATCACTAAACATAACTAAGATCTTCACCATATATCTAGATCCAGTACTCTAGTCCAAACTACTGTCTTTTAATGTGCCATATCAAGGGCAAGGTAATTGTATCGTTATGTGTCTTTATATTTATTGCACACCTCTTCTGGTGTTTATTACAGTGTCTACAGTGAATTAGTTGACTGGTCTTCACATCACTTGTCGCGTATGGTTAATACTGAGTACTATAACAAAAATCCATGTAGATCCAGAACTAAACTCGATTGTAGCAGACATCATATTTATTAAGTATAATGTAACAGCTCACTGGCAACTCCAGCCATAAAGAAGTACATGAAAAACTTCACAAATTTACTCATAGAATCCAAAAGAATATATCAAGTGCATAACAAATTAGCTATCAGTAATGACTTTTAAACAAGAATAATTCATACGTCTGTTCCCTTCTATAACCATGGTAACTACTGATATCTGACCATGTGGGCAGCTCCCAAAAAGAGACTTTTGCCCATCATTCCTAGCAAACATTCGCTTTTCACGTGAAACATGTTAATCCTGAATTATAAGTGTACTCCGTGATTCCCGACTAGTTCATGTCACAATAGCTATCAAACAATGATGTGACAGTAATCGCTCTTATAAAAAGCAAAGGATCAATTGTGTTAAAAATTATGTTGATTGTTATTTTCAATATGCTTTCTCAGTTTGACCACATAAAAATAAAATAAAACTCTATAAATCCGTTAAAGTGTAAGACTAAAACATTTAGACTCTCTTCATCTTCACCTATCACTTAGCCTGTTTAGCTTTTTGGGTACAGTATGTCTCCATTCTTCTCTGTCTTTTTCAAGACAGGCCCGTTGTGCGTTTTTGAGGTTAAAACCCCAATTTACAATTTAAAAAAAAGCGAACTACAGTAAATAAATTCAATGACTATCGCCGATGGGGGAGTCTCTGATCACATGGTTTGGAGATTAATACCTCCTCTAATTGATTTTGAGGTTAGTACTCCACTATTCAAATAAAACAAAATATGGCAAACTACAATTACCAAAAATTACCAAATTTTATGACATTTTATGTAGCCAAAGGAGGTTTTAAAGTTTTAAAGCCCTTCCAGAATCTTTTGAAGTTAAGCCCTCCATTTTAAAAAAAACTGAAGAAAAGCTAGTCTCCTAATTTAACTAATGCTGATAACCTGAAAACCTTCTTTCAATAAACAGAAAATCTAAGCTATAATCACTAAATTACGCGAGTAGCTAAAAGGAGAATATGAATTTCGACCCTCTATTTTTTTTTTCAAAAATAACTGAAGGATAACTAGAGCCTAAATTCTGTAATTGTAGCCAAAGGGGATTTGTATATTAAAATTCACATTACAAATAAAAAAGCGTAGCCAGAAGAGGTTGAAGTTGAAAACCCTGCAATAAAAGAATATAAGAAAAATTAAAGTCAACAAATTTTATTAGCATAGCCAAAAAAGTTTGGATGTTTAGACCTACATTTCAATACAATGAAAAACATTTTTATAGTTACCAAATTCCATCCAAAATTAATTTTGAGATTTCAGATAAACTGAAGCAAAAATATAGTAAACATATCAGCCTAATAATGAGTTCGTTTATTTTTTTGTGCCAGTCGCTGAAGGCCATTAATACAATAACTAAAAAAAAAAGGAAAATTACAGTCATTCGAGGTTCAACTCTAACCCCAAATAAAACATTTCACAGTGGATTTTTTTTTACCAGTTACTGGGCTACATTAATGAAGTGCAGTGACTAGCAAATTTGATATTCGACATACACTTTTTAATTGGAGGGTAGCTGAATATTGAACTGTATGCGCCTTAGAAAATACATTTTTTAAATTTCAAAGACTAAGTACCAATTTTGTGTTAACTTCATTTTCAATTTTAAATATTTTTTTCAATATTTTTTTAAATTTTATATGTAATATAAATATTCGTTGACATAAAATTTAAATTATTATTCTCGTTTTTTTTTCGCTACTAAAAAAAGACACCGAAACATTATAATGATACTTTTTCTGTCTACATTTCTCTTTATATTTGTATAGCATTATTTTTTTTTCATTATTTTTTCTTTCTTTCCCATTTTTTTTCTTGCTCTCTTTAATTTTTGCTTTATCTTTTGTCTCTCTTTATGTCTCTCCCACGTTATCTTTTTCTGTTCCCTTTCTCTCTTTCCTTTTTACGCTTTTTCTCTTCTCTCTCATTCGCTTAAACTTTCTCTTTCCCATTTTCACTTTCTCTAAAGATTCTAAACATCTTTCTTCATTCCCCATTCGGTATATCAATATTCAAATAAAAAAAAAGTTCAATGAATAAATCACTGTATGAGTAAAAACAATTTTAATAGCACACGAAGCAATGTTAATGATACAAAATCGAAATCATTAAACAGAATCAAACGACAAATTCAAATGAAAATGTACTTATCTTAACCTGTCACATATTTAATGATTTTATTTTAGTTTATTATAAGTTTAAACATACTAGCATTCTACGTTAATACGTAAACCTGTATAAATTAGCTCAATCCTCCTTTAAATAAACTGAATATACAAAATTATATGCAATCGGTAAAGTGTGATTTGCAGACATTCTAAAGAATTCCTGCATGGCGTTTTCAGTCAAAGTTAAAAATTATTCTCCATTTCTTACTTTGCTTAGGTATTGCATAGACAAAAATTGTCTGTTTTAGAGAGATGTTTATGATAAAAGAATTTATAAACATGATCAAGACGATTTCTTAAGACTAAAAATTTTGAATTTCCTAAATAGTGTATCGCTAGGCCTGAATAGGTTTTCCACGAACTACTGGATAATAACTAACTAGGGTTCCATTACGTAAATTGATCTCTATAAAAAAATAAGCAAAGTATTCCACTAAATACTCAGTATGTGCGAAGTGTCCCGTTAAAGGAAAAAAAAAGGAAACATGTCTTATACTAATTACAACTTGAATTTGAAAGTCATAAAACAATTATTTAAATCAATGTATGGTAATTTTAATCTGTAATACACTTATGTATATTTTTCTTTATTTCTTTTAGTCAAACCTAGAATGAGAATTTAAAAGAGTCATGAATATTTGGCTTAGTTAGCGGGTAAAAAATGTCAACAACAATGTACTAAGCACAAAAAAAATGTACACAACATACACACTTACACAGTCGTAATTAAACAAATGCAATAATTAAAAAAAAAAAACATGGCTTTGACTAAATTATTTAGATTACAGGTGAATAGAACTAGTATACTAAGATACTTATATTATTTATAAGATAATTTAAATCAGCATTTACTATGAAGCAGTTGAAGTCAAGCTATCAAAAAACGAGATCACACATGTTTGGTATGAATAGAAATTGTATACATTTCTATTGCAGGCCACTTGTATATTTGGCAAGAGATCACAGAACAAAATCACAGTATGCATGAAATGCTGAATTGAAGTACTAACTTAAGTATTGTTCGTCAGCTTTGTGTGTCTGTACATGAGCTAAAATTAGACACTTTAACAAAATGAGATGATACATTTTTTGCGTACAAATTACACAAACAATGGACTTACTTCTTAAAGCATATTCTGCTTGCCGTAAGATAAGAGAAGAATCCTAGCTTAACAACAAACATGTATATTTTTGTATATTTTTACATATGTATATATGTAATGATAAGGTATCTATATCTAGCGATGTAATAAAACGTTTCTAGAATGTTTAATACTTTCTAAAATGTAATAACATTTTAATGAATATCTAATACTTATTTTTTTTTCTTAATGCCTTTAAAAATGCATCCAACTACAATACTTTAACTGTCAAAACGAATGCTTATCATTTGAAATTTCTTAGCCCAGTGTTGCCCAAAAAAAATGGCCCTTGGGCCACAAACGGCCCGCGATGTGAATCTATCCGACCCGCCGAAACGTCTAAAAAAATCCCCTCTAAAAAATAAAAAAAAATAAAAAAAATATTTCCCAAATATATATTTTAAAAATGGTTTATTTATTACCTTTTTTATGTTGCCCGCGACACGATTGTCGGAATCTAAAATGGCCCGCAGTTTAAACATCACTGTTTTAGTCAAATACTAAGGCGATGTTGTACTACTTTTAACAAATATATCCATTATAATACTGTAGTTTTCTATTTTTGAAACTATAATGTGTTAAATAATTCATTAGAAGCTACTGACAATAATTTTCTAAGTAAAAAAAAAAAGTCTTCTAAATATTACAAATAATAAAACTTGCAAAAACTCTTAATATATCGAATATAAACATTTTAATTGTAAATTGTAAGTAAGCCTTATGTCCACATATATTCTGGTTTTCTATAGTTATAATGTTTGTTTTGTGTAATGCACAAATTGTAAGACAGATTTCCTTATGGGTAATAAAGATTACTATTATTATTATTATTATTATTATTATTATTATAATGGGTCTATAACATTTATATTTTTTTAGATTATTGGTTTTTCTTAGTATCCTTTGCAGTTGCAGCTGGCCGTTCCCTGTGGAGTAAATTTATTCAAAGATAATTATAAAGAAAGTAAATAATGACAAATGCTTTAGATATAGTATATATATTATATATATATATATATATATATATATATATATATATATATATATATATATATATATATATATATATATATATATATATATATATATATATATATATATTATAAATATCATGTTTCTAATTGTCACATCTAATTTTATTTCCTCTTTCACATCTTACGATCTATTGGATAGGTGATGTAAAGGGCATATGTTTTCTCTGACCCTCATTTAGTGAGGGTTAAAAACAAAATAATAAAAAAAAATATAATAATAAATAATTCATTTCTTAGGTTAAGTGTACCATTTTCGGAAAGAAGTGCAACAGAGATTATCTGTAGACGAAGATCTTAGTTATAATTTCGCTTTTACTATTCGAACAACTGAGCCAGATAGATTTAAAATCTAGTTCTTTGTTTCTTAAGCTTTTTAAGCAATAATGTAATGAATAGTAATTGTACCTTGAAGCCTATATGATAAAATATGACTTCTACACTCTCTCTTACAGCTGAGACATGTTTAGTTTCACAGAAAAGGGAAACAATTTTAAAATAAATTCCATGTTTATATGAACAGCACGGATAAATATAGACTTATATGTCTATTTACTACAATTAGATCTAAAGCGAATAGGTCACTAGACAATATCAAGTATAGATCTAGACATTGTTTTAGAGGCAGCAATGTTACTAATAATAGAAATTTTTTTCCTCGTGTTCTGTATCTACACATTGCTTTATTTCATTACATATTTAGTTTGCATGCAACGTAATAAAGCAATGAATTTTAGAAGCCTAAATGTTTCAAATTTCAAGATGCTATCTTTCCTAGTCACATATTTATGATAAAATAATGACACTTTTTCGTTTTTTTTTTGGTCTCAGTAAATAAAAAAATTAATAAAAATAGGGAACGACCTTAATTCGAACTTGTGAGCTAAAGCCTTCTCAAGCCTACGCGGTAAACACTCTACTAGCAAAGAGTCTATGAACAAGGAAGATTGTAGACTTATCTATTGTTTCTACTTTATGTGTGTGTTCACTAAGCCTGAGACTGGAGCCAAATAGATCTAGAACTCTAGATGTAGAACTATAAATCTAGATTATTATAGATTCTAGATCTAGAAGTATTATGTCTTACCTTATACGTTTAATCAGAAAAATAACTAGACTGTTTTGTTCAGGATTAGTAGACCTACTGGTAATAGTGAACATTATGCTGTTCACGTCAGATCCTCTTCTTAATTTGATACTACCATATATTTAATACAAAAATCTGCACCCTAAGCTGCTAGAAGCTAATCTATTGCCTTTATAATTTATAAAGGTAAATATAATTTTTTTAAATGACCTTAACTTCTATTAAAATTTTCCATTAAAACGTCATCAATTCTTCATTGGTATAATATTTTAATATTTTGTTTTTTATAACTCTGCTATTCTATTTCCATACGTTTAGTAATTTTAAGCGCTGTAATAATGCTATGCTAAATTTCAAACTAAGGATACAATAATCATTTTTGAAAGTGGAAAGTAATTAACTCAATTGACTGAACGGTGTTAAGCATAAAATGTTAGAATATACCCTTTAACATGATCATACAATTTTCATCTTGGCTTTTTTTTTTATAACAAGTATTTCACTTGTATATTATTTTTTTTTTTTTGATTTAGATTCTTTAAATGCCTAAGAATTTTTAGAATCCAATCGAGTGTAAGAATTGTGTAGCGCATTCGCTAGTTATTCAAATTGATTTTGTATGCCATGATCTAAGAACACAACTTAGACCTGCAGTTTTAAAGTTATAAACTAAAAAGAAATAGATGCGAATTTGCAAAGAATATATTTAACGTAATAATATGTAAATAATATATATATACTATGTAGTTTCTGCTAATTAAAATCTCAATTGAAAAAATATTTATTAAAACCAGCTCTCATATTTATGAGATTTTATTTTACCTTATTGACATACTCTCAGGTATCAGTACTACTGATGAAACACTAAAAAAAAAAAAAGAAAACACAAATAAGTGTTGCAACAACATAAATGGATTTCATCATATTATTGACAGAATGATTTTGCGACAAAATGAGTTGTGGAAAGACTTTGTAACATCTAATACAGCGGTTCTCAACCTTTTAAGCTCGGCGACCCCTTTTTAAAATCCCACACTCGGCCGCGACCCCCCCCACCTCCCCACACACACAGCAAAAGAAGAATAGACAAAAACAATATTTTTGATGGTCTTAGGCGACCCCTGGCAAATCGTCAATCGACCTCCAAAGGGGTCGCGACCCACAGGTTGAGAAACTCTGATCTTATACCAATGAGATGCATGCCTTGGCACAGAAATGATTGCAACATTCTTGCAACATTCTTGCTCACAAACCAGTTTCCTCCTCTCCTCACAGCTGATGCGTCCAAAGGAACGGCTACTGCCGATATAGTTTGAGATCATTGTGTCGAGGTATCTGCCAGAGCGCAGTTTCATGTTGCTGGCTGCTTAAGGATCTGCAGCTCTTGATTTTCCTCAGGATGGAAACCTGAAAACTTTCCCATTTTTAGGTATAGCCGCACCCGAGTACGCTATTCTACGTCAAAGTGGAACTCCCGGTTAGAAAAATGGCGGGGTTCTCGGTGTGCCACACTTTATTTTGCGACATAAATCTAACAGTCAGATGGACGGAGACTACAAAACAAAACACAAAATTACAAAACAATTTACAAAATTCATAAAGATTCCATATTACCTGTCAACTGGGGATGGAGTATTGTCTTGTGGAGGAGACACTAGTGGTCTGTTGATTTAAAAAAAAGAAAAATATGTATGTCTACAGCTTGAAGTAATTGTATCTTTTTATTTTAATATTTTCGTAATCAGCAAAATATATATTACTTACTAAAAAGACTATATCAATTTATAAAGGATTAAAAAGCAATAATAAAATATAGATATAAATTATGCAAACCCAGTCTGACTGTTTTTAAATTGTATAAATTATTCATTTGATACATTATTAACTTTCTTTTACTGGATGCAGGTATACCTACATACAGTTTTAGCCCTTTTTGTTATAAACTTCTTTATATAAAAATAAAACAAATGTTCGATGCGATGATCAATCATCATCATCATCATCAAACTCCATTTGAATGAGAGCTTGAGAGATTCAAATCTTCTTTCGCAAAAGCCCTAGGCAGAAACCCTGCTGCCTTGCGTAGTACATACATGTCAACATAAAGTTTGAGAATTTTAGTTTTCAAAAACCTGTTGAGACAGAGATCAGCAAAAGAATATGAGACACTGTTTCCTGTTCTTCCCAGCAGCGGGGCACCGTCAGTCACAATTTGGCCATAGCCGTGAGAAATATGAGCCTACAGGACAGTGGCCTGTCCTGTACTGTGCTATAATAGCTTGCTCAGGCCTTTACAGCCTCCACCACGGGGAAGTGCGGTCATGGTACATAGACTCCACGGGCTTTTTGGGGATTGTTCCAGCATTCAAACCACTTTTCCGTTTCTATTTTTTGTATTATAGCCAGAGCATACTGAAAACTCAAAGCCTGCTCGGTGGGTGGTGTTTGACCTCCCTGGTGGGCCAAGGAATCAGCAAGGTGACTTCATTCATATGTGACTTGGTACCCACTGAATTATTACAGGGGTTTCATAACGTTGCTTTATGTTGTATGAAGTCGATATTGTGGGAGGGGCTTTGCAAAGCCTGTGGTTGAGTTTTGAATCAGTGACTGTCATACCATTATTTGAGAATTGGTGACATTGATTGGTAAAGGATCATGAAATATCTGAGTTTATGGAGAATATGATGTTTCACGGTGAAATTATGGGATATTTTGGTCACATGATTGTAAAAGCTGACCACATGGGCAAGGTAGTAGACCCCAAAGATATGATTTGTGTGCATATATTTGTGTATTTCTTATCATGGATAATGTATGTAGATTACTTTATGTTTATATTTTATATAATGACTATTGTGGCTAAATATTTAAGCCATCTGGACTATAGTTTATTGCTAATTCTTACCACATGCATTTAGCTCCTTAGCCATCATTAATCTATCACTGACAAATTATAGCTAAGCACGAGCTCTTGGAGTAATATTACTATTGATTGATTCCTTGGCAAGAAATTATCATAACATTTCTGTAAATATGTTATAATACCTAGTATATATTTACTCTCATTCATTTTTAAGTAATCCCATTCTATTCTACCAGACATGTTGGCCAAAATATATTACTTAGGTAAAATCATGTTTATTTACTTATACTCCATGTTTACTTATGTGAAAGCATGGGCGAGTATCAGTCGTTGACCTCCCCTTCCCTTTCATCTCATTCATGGAAGCAATATATGTAATAGCTATCACCGTGATTGGTAAACCTTACCTTATCACTTATTACTACTTGTTATTTCCCATTATTATTGTTATCTCCCTTGTTGGGATGCAATATTTATTTGTTAGTTCCCTTTGATATTTATGAAACTAGCTTATAGTTTCTCTACATCATTCTGAAGATGTCCTTCTCGGAAAGGCATCTACCTCCCAGTGTTATCATTATGACTAAACCGATTTGTACACCATGTTGTTGCAGCTTTTATCTATAGGCAACCACCACTTACAAACTTAGCGACTTAACGCTGATACCATATTTGTTGGCACCAGATCTGCAGATACCAGCCCTGTTTACTCTTCACAATGTCCAATCGACAACGCTAGCCATAGACCCGAGCTCTGCAGCTACAAACCTTTAGACTTCACCCGGCGCCTGGACCTACTACGCCAGCCCACCAGCAGACAGCGTCAGCGCCAGCTACACTAGTTTCTTCAGTGCAGCACCGGACGCAAAGCTAAGCAACAAGCCTAATGACACTCGGACCACTTGGCTCCTAGTATCTAATGATGACATATTAATTTATTTAAATAAGCTACATCCCATACTAGCTACTGTACAGCATTAAACCTTTTTGATTATTTCCTATGCATAATAAACCTGTACATAATTTTACATCTAAAACTTAGTATTGTTGCCTGCATTTTAAACGCTGTGCCTGCATGTATATAATTGTGTGCAAGTGTGGGTTCTCAAATTATAAAACCCCCCTAGACACCCAAAACGGCTAAATTTTAACCCACCTTGTCACACCGTCTATCACGTTAAGTTCTGAGAAACTAGAAGAGAAATGAAAAATATTTTCCCCCATGCGTTGTGGTTTGCAAAGTTTAGGTGCAACGGCAAAGTTTTGTTTCTAATAGCAAACAATTTAGTATATAAAATTAATTATGTAAGCGATTTTTTAAAAATAAAATTGCATCAATTCTAAAACAATATATAAATGTAAGGGAGGTAATATTACAAAGAAAGATATTTTTGAGTCTTTTCAGTATCACCAAGTCAAATATCGTTAAAGAATGCATAAAAAATGTTGACAAAAAATATAAATATTAGTTAAAGGGGATTTCCTGGTCAACTAGCTGATAAATTTAAATTTATTTTTGTTTATAAAGGCTAAGAATCCACTATGTATGTAAATATAACGCACATTCTATAAAATGGACTTTTTATGCAGCGACTTTCTAGCAGTAGCGTGACAGCCGTGGTAAAAAAGGGTACCAAACTAGTTCCCTCAAAAAGTTTTAAATAATCAGATACTTTTTTGTTGTTTAGTGCCCCAATCAGATTAAAAGCCGCTAAATTTTTGTTCGTTTTGTCTGTTAGTCGATCTGTCCGTAACGATTACATAAAAAAAGCTATTGCGAATCTGATTTAACCTTAATGTTCCTTCAAAACATCCTACTAGTTTTAGTATCAATAATAGATTGTTCCGGATGTTTTGTAAAAAACAAACAAACATTGCCAATGAATGTTCGTGTGCCCTTTTAACATATATTTCATTTAATTTCCGTGCTTCAACGTTGCAAAACTCGTGATCAATAATAATTTGTTCCTTTTTTTTTTTCAAAGGAAATAGTATATAATTGCTAAACGAAAATATCTATGCTTAATAACTATAAAGTTGTTCCGGCGATTGTTTTATAAAAATAGATTACATCAAATGATTGTTTAAAATCACATATTACATTTATATTCTTGGATCATACGTCACTATAATTCATTTATCAATATAAAATTGCTCCGAATTTTTATTTTAAAACAAATTTATATCAAAAGACTTTTTTTTTTTAAAATGATCAGGATATTAAATTAAGAAAGAAATTATTATTAAAAATTACTTTTTAGACTTATTGTACATTTAATTTTCTTGCTGAAAAATCACAAATAAATTTGTATTGCTAAAAAATGTTCCGGATTTGTTTTAAAAAAAGAAATCGATCTGCATTACGTTAATTTTCAAACAAATTGTCGCAAAAATTTTCCGAATTTTTTAATGAAAATTAAACTACACTAAAAAGTGTTTAAAATCCCTACTCTAATATATAAAACACTTAATTTTCTTGGAAACACATCGCGAAAACCTATTTACGAAAATAGATTGTTCCGGATTTTTATGAAACATATAAAACATTTTAACTCTATATCTTTTAAAATCGCACTTCTCTCATACACTACATTTAAATTTCTAAAACGTTACAAAATCTAATAATCGTGAATATTATGTTTCGGATTTTTAAGGAAAACAACTTCCTAACACCAAAGTATAGTATGAAAATCTCTCCACAAGGCTACTGTGGTTCCAATTTTCATATTAGACCATCCCAAAATGTAATTATTGGTATTTGATCTAGCTGAGATTTCCTCTCTCTCTCTCTCTCTCTCTCTCTCTCTCTATTTTATATATATATATATAATATAATATATATATTATTAAGTAGAATGTGAGGTGTATGTATGTATGTTACTTATAGACATTAAAACCGCTTGACCAATCTTGATAAAACTTGGCAGGAATGTTTCTTGGGTACCAACTTAGATCGTAGTGTATGTATTGTAGCCCTAAAACAAACATAAGACCCTAAAAAAAATAATGTTGTCCGACTCTATTAAAGCTATAGTATTTTATGAATCTAGGCCATGTCTACAGTGTTGACATGAGAAAAGATCGAAAGGATTTAGACCTAGATCTAATTTTAAGAAATACACTTTGCGCAGATAGTTTTTTACTTTGACACATGAAAATACAAAAGAAGATCCATTGATTTCATTGTAAAATAAAATCAACCTTCAAATGTGTGTTTCAAAACCATTTTTTACATAAATTAGTTCCTGATATCTGTGATTACAGATTTCCTGACGAACATTCTTTCATTAGACAATACCTTAATGAATCGCGTACTAAATATTAATTCGTTTAATTGTTTACTTTATAATCCCATCCCTAGATCTAAAACTCTAATTCAACTCTAAGATGATAAAACTTCTCTTCGCACAGATAAATTTATACTTTAACACATGAACATACTGATCATGGGCGTAGCCAGGGGGGGGGTTCTTGGGGTTCAAACCCCCCCCCCGAAATGAAATCCCCCCTTGGGGGGGGGGAGTCGGAATTTAGTGACTGATTTTTTGCTTTGATTTTGTTTATTTCAGGGGAGATTTTAATACTAAACCATCACTTGCCCTAGCACAACCAAAAGGGTTTTGAGTTTAAAACCCCCTACCAGGGGGGTTCGAGTTTAAAACCCCCTACCAGGGGGGTTCGAGTTTAAAACCCCCTACCAGGGGGTTCGAGTTTAAAACCCCTACCAGAGCGGTTCGAGTTTAAACACCCCTACTAGGGGTTTTGAGTTTGTAACCCCCTACCAGGGGTTTTGAGTTTTAAACCCCCTACCTGGGGTTTTTGCAGTTAGCTCCCCCTCTTCTATAAAACAAAACAAAAAAAATGCAAACGAAAATCCCCTAATTCCAAGAGCACAGTTAAGGATGATTTTGATTTTAAAACCCCGTCTAAAATTTACGATAAACACCCTCTTTAATATAAAAAAAGCTAATTACGCACTCAAAATGTTATGAGCGTAGCTAAATGGGTTTTGACTCAGTTTTGAGTTTAAACCCCACTTGTAAAAAATACTTCTTTTTAATAATAAAAAAAAGCAAATTATACACTAAAAATGTTATGAGTATAGACTATGGGGTTTTGAGTTTAAACTCCCCTCCAGTGGAGTTTGAAGCTAAAAAGTACCTCTTCAATATAAATAAAAGAAAATTACTCACTCTAAAATCTATGAGCGTAGTCAAAGGGGTTTTGAGTTTAAACCCCCCTCATCTTCAGTGTAAGAAAAAAAGCAAATTACGCACTCAAAATGCTATGAGCGTTGCCGAAAGGGGTTTTGAGTTTAAACCCTTATTCAGAGGGGTTTGGTGCTAAAAATACATCTTCAATATAAAAAAAAAGCAAATTACACACTAAAATTATTTGAGCGTAGCCAAGCCAATCGGGGGTTTTGAGTTTCTTCTACAGATGGCTTTTTTTTTTAAAGTTTAAAACCCCTCCAGATGGTTTTGAGTCTAAGATCCCCCTACAGAGCATTTTGAGGTGGAAAACCCCCAACAGAAGATTTTGACGATAAAACTTCTCTTTTCGATATAAAATCTAAATGCAAACTACAGTCACTTAATTCCAAGAGCGTATTCAAGAGAGGTTACACATTTTTACCAGTGGCAGGGCTCCATTAATAAACTGCAGTGAATAGTTATATACCGAAATCGAAAAACACTAAATATAGCTCAACAAAGATGGCTAAGACAGATTTCAGGAGTCAGTTATAGAGATCGGATCTAAATCAAGGAAATCCTATGCCGAACTGGGAGTCGACCCCATAGTAAGATTTTGAGAGAACGACGCATGAAATTTGCGGGACATGTTCTCCGACAAAATGAATTACGCATAAGAAGAGTTGCAATGATATCCTAGTACAACTTGACGCCACTTATTCATGGAGGTCCTCATGGTAGGTGGGAAGAGGCTTCAGACATTACCAGTGACAGATTTTTATGGAAACTGCTTGACGTCAAATGCTCCGAACGGCGTGGGAGGGTCTAAGTCAGTAAGAATAGCACATTAGGTTTTTGAAATAAAACTTTTTAATAGCAGGAAAATGCACTGTAGATACCTCAGAATATGCATTTTGTTGGCTTTCAATATCAGAAATAGTGCTTGGCGGCGCTAGCGCTCCCCCAGACCCCTTTTTTCTAGTAATGTCGGGGAATCTACCTTTTTTTCATTAACTCATGGAAGAACCTATTCTAGGGCACAATAAACGTCTTCCGAAAGAATGAAGGGTCAGAATGTAATAAAGATCATGTACACACACACACACACATAAATACATATAATTTTTTTTTCGCGGGTGGGGGGGGGGGGGTCGGGGGGGGGGAGAAAAAAATTCACCCCCCCTCAAAACCCCCCCCCGAAAAAAAATCCTGGCTACGCCCATGATACTGATTATAGTCCATTCATTTCATATTTTGATCAAATAAACATTCAAATTTGGTTTTCTAAAGCATTTTTAAGAGACTACATTCTTTTACGAAAGCTGCGAAGCCGAGTTGAGATAGGCCTAGATCTATATTCATTCATAAATCGCGTACTAAAAATTATATCGTTTAATTGTTCACTTTATAATCCCATTCATTTAACAAAGCTATCACTCTTTTCGTTTTTAATAGATATGAATGTATCGGCTTCGGACAAACCCATTTTCGCAAACCTAATTTTATTTTCGTAGCGAAAGAGAAAAAACTTGAAAGGATCATTAGCTAAGTTTAACATACATCTAAATCCAATCCACTAGATTAGTAAACACAAACTTAGACGCGCAGGCAGCGGGTAATATCAGGCTAGTCTATATTATAAAGTAGAATGTGAGGTGTATGTATGTATGTATGTATGTATGTTACTTATAGACATCAAAACCGCTTGACCAATCTTGATAAAACTAGGCAGGAATGTTTCTTGGGTACCAACTTAGACCGTAGTGTATGTATTGTAGCCCTAAAACAAACTTAAGACCCTCAAAAAAAATAAAGTTGTCAGACTCTATTACAGCTATAGTATTTTATGGATCTTGGTCATGGTTAACAATGTTGACATGAGAAAAGATCGAAAGGATTTAGACCTACATCTAATTTTAAGAAATACACGTTGCGCAGATAGTTTTTTACTTAGACACATGAAAATACAAAAAAAAATCCATTGATTTCATTATGTAATAAAATTAGTCTTCAATTTTGTGTTTCAAAAGCATTTTTTACATAAATAAGTTCCTGATATCTGTGACTACAGATTTCCTGGCGAACATTCTTGCATTAGACATTACCATTTGGTTACACATTAACACATCTCTCTACTGAGTCTATTCCTAGGTCTAGGTCCAAAACTCTTATTGAACTCTAAGATGATAAAACTTCTTTTCGCAAAGATAGTTTTGTGCTTTAACACATAAACATACTAATTATTGTCCATTCATTTGATATTTTTATCAATTTAACATTCAAATTTGTTTTTTCTAAAGCATTTTTAATACATTCGTTCGCTGTTCGCTAAATTTGCGTATCTGTGTTGAGATAGGCCTATATTCATTCATGAAAAAAGGTCGCGCATGCGCAACACAGAATGAACTCTATGAAAGCCAATTTTTAACTCTAGATTAGTGTAGATTTAGATCTATGTCTACCTCAAGATCTACTTTATACTTTAACACATGAACATACAAAATTAAGTCTATTCATCTCAAATTAAATCAAATATATGTAGGCCTACAAACAAATGTTTTAATTTGAAAAAATGAATTTAAGCCTATTAGCTATTTTTATTTGATAGCTTCATTCACACTATTTTTACATTGACACATTCGCTTTACTTATTACATAATTATTTCGTTTAATTGTGACTATATCGACAGTAATGCGCAAGTAAAGACCCGCGGGTCGCGGGTAACATATGTCTAGTATATATATAAATAAATAAATATTGTTGTAACCCTGTTGGCGGCGCGATAGGGTTAACTGTACGATCAGCTGACACATGTGATACAGGAAAGAAAGACAATCAGTGTGCTATGTCGATGGACAAGGGACAGTACTGATATGAACTTTGCACGCAAATGTGACCCGTGTTATAGGCATTTGATCATAAGCCTGCGTGGACCAGAGACACTGTGTGTGTTAGGCAGTGCAGTTCAAGACAGGACAGCGAGTGGACTGGGACTGTTAGTCTGCCATGAAGTAGGTCCTGGTGGAGTCCTGAAGTGAATGTACGAGTCCAGGAAGAGATAGAGACAGTATAGAGATAGAGACAGTAGAGTTTATTAGTTTAGTATGATGATGTACAGTATAGCATTTTTAGTGTTGATGTATTGCCAATTGTGTCATATTGGCTTTTTTAATTGATCATTATTAAAGCACCAGATTATTTGGAGCTCTTGTTATCAGGTTCTTGAAGTGTTAGATGTGCTGTGTTGTGTTTAGTAGTGTTTACAGAAGGCCTGATTAGGAGAGATCGTAACAATATATATATATATATATATGCGGCCGCAACGGGGCCCGAAATTTCATAAGCCCAACGCTAATTATAATAGGGTTCCCGTGGTCTCCTTATTTACTAGGAGCTCCTGGCAATCTTCTGAAATTAGATTTTAGATTATTTCGCCCCCCCCCCTCTAGTATGTTGCCCGATTTAGTGGGGTATGGAGGGGGCGATGGCATCAATCCGCCCCCCCCCCATAAACTTTTGAGTGGGGGGGGGCGGTCCATTTTTTTTGTAGAAATCACAGCTTGCTAACAGAATCAATTAAATATCTATATGATTAAAACGTGCTATTGGTGTTTTAACCGATCTTTATATTATGTCGTTTCCCTAATGCCCTTCCCACCTAAACCATTTGAGTTGGGGGGTCGGTCCTACTTTTATGGGGAAACTAAAATTAGTTGAATTAAAATATATTTTTTATATTATGTCGCTACCCTTCTGGTATTTTTGCCGATTCAGTGGCGTAAAGGGGAGGGGTTGCATCTACTGCCCTCCCCATTCTAGCCCTCTGATGGGGGGGGGCGGTCCTATTTTATGGAGAAATCATAGTTTGTGAAAAAAATTAGTTGAGTACGTTATGATATGTGAACCCATTTGTATATTATGTCGCACACACGCTCTAATCTCAAATTTTATCAATAGTAAATATAAAATGAAAAAGGGTTGTACCAGGTGGGAGGGGCGATACATGCAATCGCCTTCTGCCCATCGGACAAACCAATGCTTTTTCTTTTTGAATTATATTTAAGAAATTACAAAATTAAAAGAAAAATCTGTCACTAATATAATTTATGTATGCTTTAAATAAAATACTTATATCGAGTCGCTCCGCCCCTATTCTTTAATGCCAAATGCAATCATTAGCAGAAATTATAAAAAGGAGCGAGGATTAATCGTTTTCATTCTACCGCCCCCCCCCTTTCCAGACGAAAACATGATGTTTTAAAACAGAATAGTCAAATATGGCGTCAGGGTTTATGTAATTTCACATGAATTTATCATAATTTTTTAAAGAAAGCCTTTGCTTTGGAAAATTTAGAATTCATACGAAATTGTTCAGAATAAGAGTAACGATTGAGATGAGTTTTGAACCCAAATATTCTTTTTCAAGTCGCCTTTTACAAACCTTTACTCAATCTGCTATTTTTCTAGTTAAATAAATTTGGGACCATAGCTCATAATTTATGCTTCAATCCTAAAAATGCAAACAAATTTGGAGTAGAATCTAATTGGTCCACTTAATTTCTCCTCCCACTTCCGAAATGTTTTGTTAGAGCTTTAAATTAACGTTCTGTAACAAAACAAAGTTACAAACATACCTATGGTATGTATCACTTACAAATCAGCTTTTTTTTTGAAAATTATTATTTTTCGAATATTTTTTTTCGGCGGCGATCTTCAAAGCCTTAATCTAAATATGTGGGGTATCTTCAAATCGTTGTATTTGCAATGTATTAAGGGCCTATCTAATTCATATAAGAATATTTTTAAAAATAAAACATTATTGACCCGAACCCCATTGATGAGTAATGAGTAGTAGATGTCAGGAGAATGCGTTTCTGCCGTGAAGAATGCAAGAAAACGCTTTTGGCGTCAGGCCTTTTCCCCGAACCCCACTGATAAATAATAAGCTGAAAATGTCAGGAGAATAAGTTTCTGTAGTGAAGAATGCAAAAAAAAAAGCTTTTGGCGTCGGGGCATTGCCCCGAACTCCACTGATAAATAATGAGCTGAAAATGTCAGGAGAATGCGTTCTGCAGTGAAGAATGCAAAACAAAGCTTTTGGCTTCGGGGCTTTGCCCCGGACCCCACTGATGAGTAATAAGTTGTAGATATCAGGAGAATGCGTTTCTGCCGCTAATAATGCAAGAAAACGCAAATGAAGAATGCAAGAGAAATTGCTCAACATGACTGGGTTTTTTTCTTCGCACAAAGTTGAGAAACACTGCTTTATTTATAGATATGCTGAACGCACGTTTATGCAAAGGCTTAGGGTTTACTGGGCGTTAGGGTTGGGGTTTGGAAAAAACTCGTCCCCCCCACTTCAAAGTTCTGGATCGCTAGTGTGTCACAGAGACAGGACAGGCAAGTTTCTAATAAACATTACCAAAGTCAACGAGACGGCAAGACAAAGAGTAATAAAACCTGGCGATGATAAGTCCTTGGTATCGGCATTATGAGTTTTTAATTGCTATGAAGTGACTGTCACGAATTCGCTTATTTGGATTGTCACCCCTTAGTGTTTGTTACACTTGTTAGCCTGTGTACTGACTGTATTTCGTAGTCCGTGTTGTGAGCTCTATGTGTGTAGTTGTTTGTCATTCAGTGAAATAAAAGCTTTGAATGTAACGTGGTATTATTATTATTAAGTACAACAGTGACATTCATCCAATATGGTCAACCTGTTGAATTAGTCATAGATGTGTGATGTAGGCAGGGGAAGAAGGGGATGAAGTTCAGAAAGTGTCTAGACACACAGTTGTTTACGGCGCTTGATATGGCAAGAATAAAATAAATAGTTTGCATTGATGAGGTCGTTTATTTTTGCTCAGCGACGAGTCGTCTCAGGTCGGCAGGGCAAGTATATTAGTTATATACTTACTTTTTTTCTGGTATATCCGGCTGACGTTTGACTGGTAAATGCGATTTGCAAAAGGAAGATCGTACTGTAACAAAGTGTACACCTTATAGTTTAAAATTACATTTAGGTCATATGTAATACATATAAACAATAAAACGACTGATTTGTTGATTTTTGTTTCTCTGACCTAAGAATAGACATAGCTTTAATACATTATTACCTTTGCACCAACAAATGACCAAAAAGATGAAAACAAATAAGCATAGAGGAACAAACGCAGCTAGCAATATGTTAGCTTCCGACCAGTCACCTAATCCATCTGTGAATTAAGAAGAAAGACGGTTATTTTCATTGATTGACTTTTCAGAATAGTAGTTACTAATTATTTTAAATTATCGATCTCTACATTTATCAATAATATAGTAGCAGTTAGTTAAACTTGTATTTTAAATTGTATTTGTTACATTTATAAGAACGGTTGATGCAACTCAGAAATAATAATGTATTACTTGAAAAAAAAAAAACAATTTCAGTTTACTTGTATACTTTCTCTTAGAATAAAAAGAAACTTTAGAATGACGTACTTTTCACATCTTCTATTTCTATGGAGTATTTTTGAGAAAACGTGCCATTGCCACAAATGACACATCCAAACATGTACTTTGTCTTGTCACTCTTCCTTGGTCTGTAAGTAACGCAGCTAAGGTTTGAATAACGTTTGCTATGGTTGACTGTAATAACCGCTTCACGTGGCGATGGTGCAAAGTCACAACAAAGGGTTATTTCTTCCTCCTCTTTTATTGATAAAGAAGAGTTCCTAGAGGATAAGCTTTGTCCATTTAGTCTCATTTCAAATTTGGATAAATCTGTAAAAAAAAAATAATTTTGTTAGCCTTCTATATTAAATTGTAATTGTCTTACTTAAGGGAATGGATGATGTTACACTATTTTAATATTTAAAATTAAATGTGTAATTAATTTTAACCAAAGTACATAACGCAGTTGAGATTTTAAAATGCAAATTACAAGTGCTTAAACAATTTAAATGTACAAATATGACATACATGAATACTAAAGAACTTTAAAGTAGTTAAAATCTTAACTATTAGTATGAAATATTAATGAATTATTTAAATTATTTTTAGATCAAATTAAGGTTAGAGTTACTTATATGTTTCTATTTAAAATGGTTCAGCTCGTCCCTTGTGTGACAAAGATAACCTTTGATAGACTTACTGTTCGTCTCTTTATTTGAATATTAAAGGTTCTACTTTTAAAACCCAAAATCAACACATAGATTTGTGTAAAAGCCGTAATGTAGTGAATGTTAATTATGTATAGTATACGAAAATGAGAGTTGGATTATGTTGAAAGCCGACTTTCTGGAATGATTTCTTTGTTAGTTCTACAGCTCGAAGCAGGCTTGTAGTTTCTTCTTTTCGGTGCTCTCCTTTGACAAATGGCATGTAGTGAGGTACTTCTACAACAACACTTCACAAGTAACGCTGAACATTAATTAAACTGAGTGGAACAGAGTTAAACTTATCTCTATTACAAGCTAACGTGTTTTCTATGTTTCGGATGTTCCTTCAGAATTGAAGATAATTTACTTCTTAGTTCAAAACGCCCGCCTGACGACGGAGGATGGCATAGGGCAGGGTATGAACCCTGGACCATCGAGAAGTCTGAACTACAGTCCAGCGCGCATACCGCACGACCAGGCAGAATTGTTGTCCCTGAATCGATACTCATTGTTTATTCTACTTATTGGCTATGCTTGACCTAATCTAATTTCTTCATATCATTAAAAAGTCATGTTTAATTTCAGTCTTCAGTAGTGCCTTGTGTTATCTTTAATTATTGTACACTAGAATCACTAACCCCCCCCCCCCAACATTTTCTTTATGTTCAAACAAATACATTTGAACATTAAACTTCAAATTTAATAGTAAAAAAAAAAATACAAACCAAAGATATTCATCAGCTTGATAGGAACACTTGAAAATTCCACCTCATTATATTTGACCCAGATCCTCCAAGATGACTGGTTAAGATTGCTTTTAGCTAACGTTGTGAGGCGAAGTTTATAAACATTGTCTTCTTTAGTGCAAGTAAGATTTGATGAGCTGCCACATGTCGCCAGAGAAACTGTGTCATACTGGTAATACAACAGTGCTTTGTGAATATCTTACAATTGAACAAACAATACATACACTACGGTCTAAGTTAGTACCCAAGGAAAATTTCTGCAAAGTTTTATCAAGATTGGTCAAGCGGTTTTTATTTCTATTCGTCATATACATAAAACATACATACATACATACATACATACATACATACATACATACATACAGGGCCGCCGCGAGGATTGTGGTCGCCTGCGTGCGAAATTTTAAAATGCTGCCCCCCCCCCTTTTTTTTTTTTTTTCTACAAAAAAAATGTGTTACGACTGAGCTGGACAGTGTACTAAAAGCCGCAATGTAATTTAAATCCATGTTCGTAGATTATCCCTTTTTTTGCCTTTCCTATTCGCACCGTTGTCATGCCCTCTAGATGTTTGATTTCCAATTTTAACTTTGCATTGTTTTCTATTACGACGTTCTAAAGTCCTTCTCCAGTTGTATCAGTCATTGGGCAAAACCCAAGAAAATGTTCACGTATTGCAACTAATAGTAGGCCAAGTGATTTGTTCAGCCTGAGACCTATCTGGTGTACAATCTAATAGTAGGTCTAGTGATTTGTTCGGTATGAGACCTATCTGGTGTACAATCTAATAGTAGGCCTAGTGATTTGTTCAGCCTGAGACCTATCTGGTGTACAATCTAATAGTAGGCCTAGTGATTTGTTCGGTATGAGACCTATCTGGTGTACAATCAAATGTTTTGTGAAAGTATTTATGTGTTTATAGAATTTATGAATTTTATTTTCTATTTTATTCAAATTTCGAAATTGCCTTTATTAATTGATACAAATACCCTTTGTGAGTGTGTGTCAAAAAAAAACTATTTGTGAATCCTTTAAAAGCGAAACATTGCCGATAATAATTCATTGCATAAAGGATTTCCAAGGCTGCTTTTTAAAATCATGCATTCTTTAATGCGTTGCATCTATTGGGTTTTTTTTTTAAGAGCATTAAAAAAAAAATCTTTCTGTATTATATTCGTGTCTTTTCAGAATTAACATGACTCTAATCATTTACTTTTTTGTACCTGTAATGTCGCCTTTATTTACTTATTCAAAAAAAAAAACCGACACGGACCGTTTCCGCAGAATAAAGTAACTCGTAATACCAAAGCCATTGACGGTGAAACTTTTTCAACGTTCAGTAAACTTTGATTATGATTATCACGCTTGTATTTTGGAGAGACGTGCATTGTGTCCACAATCATTTGGTATACGCGAATTTGAAAGTGCCTACATATTTATCCAACACACCACTACGACAAAATGAAGCAACTCAGCGCTGAGTATTTTTCTTGAATTGATTTAAATAAATAATCCTAAGTAAAAGTAACTTATAAAGTTACTTGAAATAAAACATATAAAGGCAGTGTTTCTTGGACATTTCCGTATGGCGAACCCCTACATGTTGAAATTTTCGTTTTAGCTCCCCTCCCCTTTTTTAGAACCTGGGGACCTTGATTGCAATGTAAAACAATTCCGTTGTTGTTGTTTTTTTTTGTTGTTTTTTTTGGAAATAATGTTGCCTACATAATTTGAAAGCGTTGTATAAAGTTCTTTCTGAAGATAGAATTGATCTAGCAAATCTAGAAAAATCACACTAACGAGACGTTTTGAAATATTTTCTTCAAAAAGGTTACAACCCTTATTGCTGCATGCGCCTCTCGAGAAAACGGTTTACATTTGACAAGGTCTTATTAAAAGATGAAACGACGTCTCTTACTTAAGATATTTTCACTTCTGAACATTGATAATATTCAGACGCGGATTTATAACTACAATGGAAATAAAACATTTTTTCGCCGCCCCCCCCCCTTTTTTGTAAGTCGGTCGTTGGCTTGTTGCACCAATCAGCTAGTAGCCTACATCTTAGTGTAGATCTACTTCTATGAAGACCCAAGAATATTCTATGCTTCTTATGTACGAATATCGTGTTTTTTTTAGATAGTTTTAAAAGAATAATGAAATAATTAACATTTATATAAAATATTAAAATATTTGATTAATTTTTTATGAAACTTAAAATTTCAAAAATAAAGATAACCTTTGTATAATGATTTGGCCGCCCCCTACATTCGGCCGCCTGCGTGCGATGCACACATTTGCACAATAGGTAGCGGCGGCCCTGCATACATACATACATACATTAATACATATATACATACTTACATACATCCATACATACATGCGTACATACATACAAACATACGTCTTACTTTCTACTTTATAGTATAGATAAATAAATAGATAAGTAGATAGATAGATAGATAGATAGATAGATAGATAGATAGATAGATAGATAGATAGATAGATAGATAGATAGATAGATAGATAGATGACATGATTAAGATTACATTTGATGAAGTCGACATATGATTTAAATTACGTTTCTCTACTTACTATTTCAAAAGGCATTGATTCATTTCCTCTCCATTCCATGTTTATATATCCCTCAGCTTTATCTACAATCTGGTTTAATTGGACAGCTCCTTCTAAAGTAAAATTTTGATCCATAAGCAAACAATCCTGGCAAATTAAGCTAGAACGATCGTATTCAAGAGATGCTTCCACGCTCGCTGGAAAATAGATTGATTTCTAAAGTAAAATAAATATCATATAATAAACAGAAACAAACACACACACTAATAATAATAATAATAATAGAATGTTTATAAATTCAAAGATTAGGGATGAAACGCATATAAATATCTAGGTTCAACAACAAGCTTTCATGGGAAGACCACCTTGGAACTCTGACAAAGAAAACAGCCCAGCGACTCTTTTTTTTATACAAACTCAATAGCTTTAAACTAAACAAGAAGATCCTTGAGACTTTTTACAGCGCGACTATATAAAATCTGCTAACATACGGAATAACTTGTTTGCAAGGCAACGCCTCATCTAAACTGTTGCGACGTTTAGAAAACATCATTTAAAAAGCATCAAAAATTACACTCACAACATAACCACATTTAAAAGAACTTTTTGAACAAAAGTGCCTAAGAAAAATCGAAAAAATCTTGGAAGACAACGGCCACCCGCTCCATCAGAACTACGTCAGGTCGTCGCGAAGTGGGCGACTGCTGTCAATCACAACAAGAACGGAGCGGTACAAAAACTCGTTCGTACCTCACTCGGTCAGACTCTATCACCGCCACTCATTGATCAGGGAACATGAAATGCACCAAGATACCTGTGTGTAGTCGCTGAATGAACTCTTTATGTTGTCTGTTGTATTTATGTGTATTTTTCTGTTGTGTTGTCTTTATATGAGAAAAGAGTCCTTGTAATCACAACAAATTTCCGTAAGGATCAATACAGCAGTCTTAGTCTTAGTCTGAATGCACATAGCTACCCAAACCAAGTTGTTAGGAATGTTTTCTTGGATTTTCTTATCATCCTTTTAGAACAATCATTTCTTTTGACAAAGGACAGGTTGGGGTTCTATAGAGCATGGTCCTCTATTTTATCAACTGTATACATATTAACAAGAAAATTAATGTTTGCTACATAGGCTTTCCTTGTTGTTGAGGTATATCTTTTGTGTCTAAATGTAACAATTTTATTTTGCCTAGCCTCAAAGCACAAGTGATACAAAGGCAGTCAAAATTTCAAATAATAACAATATATAAAACAAAATCAAATTACTCAAGATAATTAAAGAAAATATTAATAAAATAATTAAAGCCTATTTAAATGATAGTTTGTTTAACAAAATGTGGACATTCTTCCCAAGCTAGTTTACTTTTAATAAAAGATTTTAGCTTCCCTTTCTATTTTGAATTATTGCTGCGATTTGCTGAATAATTTCAACCTTTTTACTGCAAGCAACAATTATCTGTGCGTTTTTTGCTAACGAAGCTGTCTGGGTATAACCACATCTATCCCATACTTAACTTTTTAAATTGTAATTTGAAATGAAATAACTATTTACATATTGAGAACTATTTATCTTTGGTCAAAATATTATATTATATTTGAGAGATTCTTATATATTAGCCAGTAAATTAAGCATTCTTTTTATTATTTTTATAATTTATATCCCCATTGTTAATCTCCCAGTTTCTCCTAAAACCGTGTAATTGTTTTTTTGTTTTTTTTTAATTTAACTAAACGGTCAATTTCCAATAAACTTTATGTAATGTTAAAACATTTTACTTTTTTTTTCATTTTCTAATTTTATATCCATAAATAGTGATCCGAATCACGGTTTGATACAAATTCAAATATGGCAATCTATAAGAAACAGCTATATATCCCTATTGGTCACTCAGACCGACTTATGTCGCTCAGACTACAGCTAGATGCCTATAGATTTGACACTATCATAAGTGTTTATGCTCCCACGTTACAGGCAAAACCTGATACCAAGAAAATATTCTACGCTTACCAGTGGAGTGTCGTGTGTAAGGTGGACACTGCTGACAAACTCATTATCTTGGATGACTTCAACGCTTAAGTGGGGAACGACTACAGCACTTGTCCGAGAGTCCTAGGTAGACATGATATTAGCAGTTGCAACGATACCTACAGACTTCTGTTGGAACTCTTCTCTGAAACAAAGCTTGCTATAACCAACACAATTTTCCAACAAAAAGCTGTTTTAAGACTACATGGATGCATTCACGCTCAGAGCACTAGCACTTGTTGGATTACATAACAGTGAGGCAGTGCAATATTAAAGGTGTGATGCACACCATTTCAAAGCCTCCATGCAATAAACACTCCGAGCTGAGATTGATCCCATATAGCATGGTCCAAGTGTTCTGTAGGGTTCGCCTGTCTCTGTACAGGGTGAAATCCCCTCGTGCACCAGTTCTATCTGTTTAAAGACTAGTCGTATCTTCTATTCCTTCCATTCCTACAACGTAGTTGCTTTCTCCTGCTCATAGATCTACTAGTTTCGCTTTCTGTTGCAACGGGGAAACTGACTACCGTTCCATAGCCCGAAATCGTTCTGCCTTTGACATCTCTCGCATTGATGGTATAATTTGAAAACTGGGCTATGGTTTCTCTCGCATTTCTTGTTTACCTTTGAACCAATCAGCGTTTTCCGCACATCCGGCAATCAGGGAACTGTTGCAGGGTGGAAACCCGTAAGAACGAGACTTACTCTTTCCTGGGGTAAGCCTAGCTCTTGGAACCGACACAATGCAGTCTGCATAATAGATGTCCTCTTGAGCCGACCCTTACCCATCCATTCGTCGACTAGTAGCCTAAGTTGGCAGCAACAGAAGTCATGTTCCAGATGTTACCTAGTAAAACCTGCTCAGACCAAAATTCACTGTAAATTTAAAGCCCCTAACGTGGTAGACCACTTCACATATCTACAAAGCGAAGTATAAAATGACGCTTTGCTTTCAGGGAAGTGGATAACCGTCTGGCCAGGGCTAATAGTGCTTTTAGACAAGAGTTTGGCAGAATAAATCGCTCCGCCTGCCTACAAAATCAGTGTCTACGAAGCAGTGGTTCTCTCAACCCTTCTATATGGATCTGCGACATGGGTATTATACCAAAGGGAAGACCGCACTACAAACAGCAATGTTCTTGCAAACACCGGTATGAACAGCTTAAAGGGACTTCTTATGGTCCGACATTTACGCTGGGCAGGGCATGTAACCCGTATGCCAAAAACTTTGTATTTCACGTTTATCTTGTGTGAATTTTTCCTGTGTATAACAAACTTGTAATATGTCACCCGTACAAGACGCGCAATCTTGTTCTGATTATTTGAACATTTGATTGAAGGGTAACACTTAAGAAAATGGAAATTTAAGCTAGGCCCTATTATTCATACTACAAATAGTACAAGACAATATAGTTGTTTATATAAAGAAACTTACGTTTAATGGTCGGTAAGGTGATCACTTCACTCTCAAACTCAATTTCGTTGTAGAGCCCTTTCAGTCTCCAAGTTGATTGGTTGAAATCTTCTTTCACGTGTATGTACGCATAAATTTGAAATAATTTTCCCTTTTGTACACAGTAGAACGTTTTATTTTTATGGTCACACTTGTTCAAAAATAACACAGAGAACTGAAAATATTAATAAACAAGGTTTCAAAGACAGTTTGTGTTGAAACACAAACTCTAAATCGACCCCCGATAGGGCCGGTCCCACAGATTGCGATGCCCTATGCGAAACGGATTGCTCGGGGCCCAGTCTGGAAGAGATAAGGATAATAAGTGAAGATTAATATTTTGTATTAGAAACTAAATTCGTCTTTGCATTTAATTCATTCTTTACTAATTACAAAATCACTCTCAAATCAACCGAGCCATTTACAGTAGATGGTAGTTTTCCAACAAAAAGCTGATAAACATTCAAATCTGCCTTTTAGACTTTCTATCAAATAGCAAAATATCGCTTTTAAATTTTTTTTAGAGGTCGAGATAGATTTAGATCTATATTTGTATGCCAGTGACTATTAAAGTAAATTAAGTATTTAAAATTATTGTTTTGGTTAAAATTCACCTTATTATTAAATTTTTATTAAATGAAAGGTGACAATGCAATTTTTTTTTTGAGAGTAGGATTGGCGTTTTCCATATTGAATAACACCCCGAAATGACAATTTTATCTGTTTTTAATTAGATTTGCATGAGTTTTAAGAAGATTTTTATAATATCAATAGATTTTAATGACTTTTTCGTATATTTTGGAATTTCAGGAGAATTTCAAGAACACTTTAACAACAGGCCTAAGTGAAAATGGTTTAATTTAGTAGGCCTAATTTACACCTAGAATTAGCACGGGGCCTATGTAAGTGCGGGGCCCACTTCGGCCGCAAAGGTTGCAGGCTTCAAAATTTTTAGAAAGAATATCTGAATGAAATTATTTCAAAGACAAATGACAGCGAAGAATGGAGAAAGAAGGTTGGCAGTATATGTGTAGTGCCCCAACGGTCCAGCAGATCAAAGGATAGGTGAAAGTGAATGTAAAGCTAGATGTGAACCTGGCCTAACTAGTTCCCCTTTCAGACATTGTGGTCTACAGGGCAGATGATGTATAGTTCATCTGTTTTTGTGGCCTACGGTTAACGAGGGTGTCATGTAGCCAGCACAACAACCAACCACTTTTACTTTTCCCCAACTAATGTCAGGGACCAATTAGAGCTGGGTGGACTCAGAGGCGCCCAAGGATTCCGAAGTTAAAAATCCCAGTCTCCACCAGGATTCGAACCCGGACCCCCGGTTCGGAAGCCAACGCTTTATCCCTCAACTACCGTGCCTCCGCTGGCGTAACGGAAGCCTTATAATTGAAGTAATTTTTTTTGAAAACGCTCAATTTTTTATTCCAATCCTCAAGAAAAGAAAAGAATTACGACGCATAGTTGACAATGAATCGGTACAAGAAAATGCAGTTTACAAGATTATTATTCGTTTTAAATTATGTATTACTTATAGTGCATACTAAATATATTTTTTCTCTTTTAAGAAAAGTAAACATTTGTTTGTGTATAAATATAGTACTTAGTATAACAGAACTTACATAAATTAACAATACAAATATAAAAACAAAATTTTTTGACAAAAAATCTACAACCGTTTACATTAATGAGTTAAATTTATGGAAAACGGATATCCCCCCTCCCCAAATAAAGAGCCTCAAGTGTTTGAGTGTTTAATAGTTAATAGTTGTAAAAGTGGTGTATTTTTTTATGAAAAAACAGCTTGCATAAGTGATTTAAAAATTAGATTTTTCGCTTTCAGAAAAGAAAAAAAGTAACCGTTGCATCAGAACTTTGAATGGTCTAAAATATTGTGTTGTCAGATTTTCAATATCCTTTCTAGTTTACGAGATCTAAACTGGACAGACTGACAGACATTTCACACAATACTAATAGCGTCTTTTTCCCTTTCGGGATCCGTTAAAAATAATATGTTGTATACCTCTTACAATATGTCTTTATATCTTTCATTTTTAGAAAAACAGATCTGTATTCACAAGATCTTTCCACCTTCCTTCCACTTCTGGTGCGTACGCCAGAAGGCAATCCAGGAGCCTTCCTTTATACTTGTTCTCTATCTGAATCTATCCAGTGCCTCATTTCTCCAACTCTTAGTATCAATTTTAAAGAGCTTCTTGTCACTTTTGTATACATCAGTAAACCTTAAATTAGGAGGCATACGTCTCTCCAGTCTTCTATTAGTGTAGATCATTTTACAAAATAGCTTGACCATGTGGCATTCTGTAAACATGACCAAGCCAGCCAAGGAGTCTGCTGATAATAACAGCGTTGATGTCCTGTCACCCTGCTATTCACAGAAATTTCTGTTTGGTTATTTTTTCTTGCCACCTTAAGCATCGTTGGAGAAAGATATTTAGCTGCCAAGAGTAGGTTGACCTTCCCTGTCGCATAGCAGAGTGATTAGTACGCAGTACGCTAGACTAGGGCTTTGGTATTGGTAGTAAGCAAGGTATTGTCCCACAATCTTTTCTGCAGTCGTGACCTGGTTCTGTTTGCCTTGGCTAATCTGTTATTGATGTATGTAAAGAGCTTTAGGTACAGTCCTTACATAGACAAATGGCTCGATGTACTAAGGGTATGATTCTATTAGTGGCGTAATTTAATGCCCCAACTGTAGATCTTTACAAGCGTATAAGTATTGTAAAGTGCACTCAACAAAGGAGTATAACATTTGTATTTATTTACAGCAAACAATGTGTTACACATATAATATGGAATACATCATCATCAATACTAAAAGTACTAAATGTGCAGAAATTAAATACTACAGGGCGCCTAGACTAGATGCAGTAATAAATTACATGAGATATCGTGACACAACATAGCATTACCCCAAATATTTAGTACACACAATGCAGAAATAGTATCTCCTTAATCTAAGCAATACAACTGACAACAATCACCAACACCCTATTCAGACCAGGTCAGCTCTCCAACTGTCTAAACTGACCACAGAAAACCTTATTGTCCCCCTTTGAAAACCCCTTGCTAAAACAGCTCACCACTAACAACTAATGAAATAACAATCACACCCACAATCTCACATCTTACACACTCCTGCTCTTGACAGTGTGTTTATTTAGTAGCACAACTTACGTTAATAATATTATGTAATATGACCAAATGTTTTATTTTTGTAGTATTTAAGGCTAAAGAAAAGGAAGAAGCCGCTATTTTTTTTTGTACAATTTCTCTGCCTATCCATTCCTTTTGTCAAGATTAGATTGCAAACTAGAAAAAGTATTGAAAATTAATGAAATTATATCTAACTAGTCGACCGGCGGCGTAGCATACGCCGCTATTTTGCAGGGCTGAAGTTAGGCCACTGCAACCTATGCGACCGCAGTGGGCCCCGCACTTTTATAGGACCCGCGCTAATTTTAGGTGTATAAATTATTAAATTAATCCATTTGATAACTTAAAACAGATTTCCCGTGGCCTCTTGTTGATTTAACAGGAGGTCCTGGAAATCTCCGGAAATCGCAAAATATACGAAAAAGTCCAGGAAATATCCGGAAATTATTAAAATCTTTTGAAAACTCATACCAATCTCCTGAAATATATAGACGAAAATTGTCATTGTGGGGTGTCATTCAATATGGAAAACGCCAATCCTACGCGCGATAAAAAAAAACGGCATTATGCAATACCCGCAATTATGGAATCTAGTGAAAAAAGCTTCTCGCGCCTCAAACTAATGAAGAATTACTTAAGGTCAACAATTCTCATAGATAGATTGTAACATTTTTTGGTAATTCTTGCTTTTGAGCGTGTTCTATGTAGGAAATAGAATTATTTTTATGATGTACTGTATGACTCGTAAAGTAATTCTGTACGTAGTAAAGAATGAATAAAATGCAAAGACGAATTTATTTTCTAATACAAACTCTTAATTTTCACTTATTATCCGTATCCCTACCCAAATTTGGCCTCGCGAAATCCGTTTCGCATAGGGCTCTATAATGGTTAAGTTCGGCCTTGCTATTTAGTAACGGATGAATACTACTTCTTAACCCCCCCCCCGCCCCTCTTTTTTTTCGCCTCTTAATTCACCTAGGATAACTCCCTCCGTTGCAGAAATAAAAGAGTGATCTTTCCATGGTGTCCAAACTCTTGAGCGTGCTCTGTCGCCTCGATAGTTACTACAGTGTAGATTATTCCCCCCCCCCCTTTTTTAACGTGAGGTAGAAATTTAAAAAAAAAAAGTGATCTTTCTTGGTTACAACGGTCCGTCCCTGCTATTTTGTGACTACGTGTTCCCCCCCCCCCCATCTTGTTTTCTCGCGGACTATCTGCAGAAATAAGAGAGTGATCTTTCCTTTACTTCTTCTCGTTTAAACTTTTTAGGGAAGAAGAGAATTATTTATAGAGATAGAAAATTTTACGGTCGAAAATACGTTTTAATTGTTGTTTTTTTCAAGTGAAAAAACAACGCCATGTTATTGGTTAACTGCTTTTTTGGGGCTAATATTACATTAATTCTATTTCTTTTGAATATGTTGAGAACCTTTTTATATTAATAATCAATTGTTCAATTTGTTTCGAAAAGAGAAAAAACAAATTTAACTTTTATTTAATTGCACTATTACTTTAACTAATCAAAATAAAACTAATGCTTGAATATTTTTGTCCATTGTCGCATCATTGAGAGGAAGTGGAGAGGGCGAAGCTGAACTGTTGTGATACACAAATTCTCTTTTTTTTTTTCTTACTTATATATTTTTTACCTTAATCATTGTGACAAGTCGGATTAAGATATTGGCCGTTTTGGGTGTCTAGGGGGTTTTATAGTTTGAGAATCCTTACTTGCACATATAAACTACAAGCACAGCGTTATAATGCAGGCAACAAATACTATATTTAGATGTAAACTTATGTACAGTTTATTATACAAAATAAGATAATGAAAGGTGAAATGCTGCACAGTGGCTAGTATGGAATCTAGCGTATTTACACATGTAGGAGTATCATCATCAGATATTAGAACCAAGTGGTCTGAGTGTCATTAGGCTGGTTGCTTAGCTTTTGGTCCTGTGCTGCACTGGTGAGACGGGTGTGGCTGGTACTGATGCTGTCTGCTGGTGGGCTGGCGTAGTGGATCCAGGCTCCGTGTGCAGTCCAACTTGTATGGTTGCAGAGCTAAGCTGCGTCTACCAATCAGTTAAGCCAGTGACGAGTCTGTGGCTAGCGTTGTTACTTGGACTCTTGAAGGATGAGTAGGTCTGATGTCTACAGATCTGGTGCCAGCAAATCTGCTATCAGCTTTAGGTTGCTAAGATTTCAGGCGGGTATAGCCTATAGATAAAAGCTGCAACGATATGATGTATGCGTCGGTTTAGCCATAATGATAACACTGGGAGGTAGATGCCTTTCCGTGAAGGACATCTTCAGACTGATGTATAGAAACCATAAGCTAGTTTCATATTTATCAAAGGGACCTAACAAATGAATAGTGTCCCATCAAGGGAGATAACAATAATAATGGGGACTCCCATAAAGGGAAATAACAAACAGTAATAAGTGATATATGATAAGTAATACAAGTGTCGTTCACCAATCACGGTGAGTAGCAAGTACCTACATCGCTTAGATAAATGAGATGAAAGGGGAAGGGGAGATCAACGTCTGATACTCGCCCAGGCTCTCACATAAGTAAACATAGAGCATAAGTAAATACATACTCAGTAATAAGACATGTTTACATAAATGTTCGGATAATTCCCTGCCAAGGAATTAATCAATGATACTACGTTGAAGGCTCGTGCTGAGCGCTAATATATCAGAGTTAAAACAATAATAGTTAAAGAGCTAAATACATCTGGTAAGAATTGTTAATAAACTCTAGTCCAGCTGGTTTGAACATTTAGCCACAAAAGTCATGATATAAAATATAAGTATACAGTAATCTACTTACATTATCCATGATAAGAATGCACAAATAGGTACACAAATAATGTAGTAATAAATGCACAAATATATATATACATTACTAAGTAAAATGGTTCTCAAGCACTTTACTAAGTTACATACCACCAATCCAAAGTGAAATAAGGGAATGAAAATAGTCTAGAGCTCAAGCAAGAGATAGATGTGCTCCCTGTGGGCTCTCCAGCGTGAATGAGATCGGACGATGAAGTTTGTCCATATACACGTGGATAGAAAGGGGGGGGGGTGAGTGGCGGGAGATAAGTGCAAAGGTGGTCTAGACTATCTGGCGTCTTTGACAAAGAGATCCTCGCTTGACCGTGACGGCGTTTCCGGGAGATAGACATTGCGCGAAGGCGCGAGTTGAAAGTCCAGGAAATCATCCCAGGTGGTCAGGTGGATCATGAAGGGGAGATTATCAGAGCTCGGCACATCAAGGGAGATTATATTATGATAATGGCTAGTGCTAGACGAACAGCGTTGCCCGAGGCGTTGAGTTGAATGGGCACTTTGAAGTGACCAGCCGCTCCCGGAAAAGGGGGGGGGGGTCAACGGATGTTTGCCACGATAGATGGAGGGAGTGTAATCTTAGTCTGAATGCACATAGCTACCCAAACCAAGTTGTTAGGAATGTTTTCTTGGATTTTCTTATCATCCTTTTAGAACAATCATTTCTTTTGACAAAGGACAGGTTGGGGTTCTATAGAGCATGGTCCTCTATTTTATCAACTGTATACATATTAACAAGAAAATTAATGTTTGCTACATAGGCTTTCCTTGTTGTTGAGGTATATCTTTTGTGTCTAAATGTAACAATTTTATTTTGCCTAGCCTCAAAGCACAAGTGATACAAAGGCAGTCAAAATTTCAAATAATAACAATATATAAAACAAAATCAAATTACTCAAGATAATTAAAGAAAATATTAATAAAATAATTAAAGCCTATTTAAATGATAGTTTGTTTAACAAAATGTGGACATTCTTCCCAAGCTAGTTTACTTTTAATAAAAGATTTTAGCTTCCCTTTCTATTTTGAATTATTGCTGCGATTTGCTGAATAATTTCAACCTTTTTACTGCAAGCAACAATTATCTGTGCGTTTTTTGCTAACGAAGCTGTCTGGGTATAACCACATCTATCCCATACTTAACTTTTTAAATTGTAATTTGAAATGAAATAACTATTTACATATTGAGAACTATTTATCTTTGGTCAAAATATTATATTATATTTGAGAGATTCTTATATATTAGCCAGTAAATTAAGCATTCTTTTTATTATTTTTATAATTTATATCCCCATTGTTAATCTCCCAGTTTCTCCTAAAACCGTGTAATTGTTTTTTTGTTTTTTTTTAATTTAACTAAACGGTCAATTTCCAATAAACTTTATGTAATGTTAAAACATTTTACTTTTTTTTTCATTTTCTAATTTTATATCCATAAATAGTGATCCGAATCACGGTTTGATACAAATTCAAATATGGCAATCTATAAGAAACAGCTATATATCCCTATTGGTCACTCAGACCGACTTATGTCGCTCAGACTACAGCTAGATGCCTATAGATTTGACACTATCATAAGTGTTTATGCTCCCACGTTACAGGCAAAACCTGATACCAAGAAAATATTCTACGCTTACCAGTGGAGTGTCGTGTGTAAGGTGGACACTGCTGACAAACTCATTATCTTGGATGACTTCAACGCTTAAGTGGGGAACGACTACAGCACTTGTCCGAGAGTCCTAGGTAGACATGATATTAGCAGTTGCAACGATACCTACAGACTTCTGTTGGAACTCTTCTCTGAAACAAAGCTTGCTATAACCAACACAATTTTCCAACAAAAAGCTGTTTTAAGACTACATGGATGCATTCACGCTCAGAGCACTAGCACTTGTTGGATTACATAACAGTGAGGCAGTGCAATATTAAAGGTGTGATGCACACCATTTCAAAGCCTCCATGCAATAAACACTCCGAGCTGAGATTGATCCCATATAGCATGGTCCAAGTGTTCTGTAGGGTTCGCCTGTCTCTGTACAGGGTGAAATCCCCTCGTGCACCAGTTCTATCTGTTTAAAGACTAGTCGTATCTTCTATTCCTTCCATTCCTACAACGTAGTTGCTTTCTCCTGCTCATAGATCTACTAGTTTCGCTTTCTGTTGCAACGGGGAAACTGACTACCGTTCCATAGCCCGAAATCGTTCTGCCTTTGACATCTCTCGCATTGATGGTATAATTTGAAAACTGGGCTATGGTTTCTCTCGCATTTCTTGTTTACCTTTGAACCAATCAGCGTTTTCCGCACATCCGGCAATCAGGGAACTGTTGCAGGGTGGAAACCCGTAAGAACGAGACTTACTCTTTCCTGGGGTAAGCCTAGCTCTTGGAACCGACACAATGCAGTCTGCATAATAGATGTCCTCTTGAGCCGACCCTTACCCATCCATTCGTCGACTAGTAGCCTAAGTTGGCAGCAACAGAAGTCATGTTCCAGATGTTACCTAGTAAAACCTGCTCAGACCAAAATTCACTGTAAATTTAAAGCCCCTAACGTGGTAGACCACTTCACATATCTACAAAGCGAAGTATAAAATGACGCTTTGCTTTCAGGGAAGTGGATAACCGTCTGGCCAGGGCTAATAGTGCTTTTAGACAAGAGTTTGGCAGAATAAATCGCTCCGCCTGCCTACAAAATCAGTGTCTACGAAGCAGTGGTTCTCTCAACCCTTCTATATGGATCTGCGACATGGGTATTATACCAAAGGGAAGACCGCACTACAAACAGCAATGTTCTTGCAAACACCGGTATGAACAGCTTAAAGGGACTTCTTATGGTCCGACATTTACGCTGGGCAGGGCATGTAACCCGTATGCCAAAAACTTTGTATTTCACGTTTATCTTGTGTGAATTTTTCCTGTGTATAACAAACTTGTAATATGTCACCCGTACAAGACGCGCAATCTTGTTCTGATTATTTGAACATTTGATTGAAGGGTAACACTTAAGAAAATGGAAATTTAAGCTAGGCCCTATTATTCATACTACAAATAGTACAAGACAATATAGTTGTTTATATAAAGAAACTTACGTTTAATGGTCGGTAAGGTGATCACTTCACTCTCAAACTCAATTTCGTTGTAGAGCCCTTTCAGTCTCCAAGTTGATTGGTTGAAATCTTCTTTCACGTGTATGTACGCATAAATTTGAAATAATTTTCCCTTTTGTACACAGTAGAACGTTTTATTTTTATGGTCACACTTGTTCAAAAATAACACAGAGAACTGAAAATATTAATAAACAAGGTTTCAAAGACAGTTTGTGTTGAAACACAAACTCTAAATCGACCCCCGATAGGGCCGGTCCCACAGATTGCGATGCCCTATGCGAAACGGATTGCTCGGGGCCCAGTCTGGAAGAGATAAGGATAATAAGTGAAGATTAATATTTTGTATTAGAAACTAAATTCGTCTTTGCATTTAATTCATTCTTTACTAATTACAAAATCACTCTCAAATCAACCGAGCCATTTACAGTAGATGGTAGTTTTCCAACAAAAAGCTGATAAACATTCAAATCTGCCTTTTAGACTTTCTATCAAATAGCAAAATATCGCTTTTAAATTTTTTTTAGAGGTCGAGATAGATTTAGATCTATATTTGTATGCCAGTGACTATTAAAGTAAATTAAGTATTTAAAATTATTGTTTTGGTTAAAATTCACCTTATTATTAAATTTTTATTAAATGAAAGGTGACAATGCAATTTTTTTTTTGAGAGTAGGATTGGCGTTTTCCATATTGAATAACACCCCGAAATGACAATTTTATCTGTTTTTAATTAGATTTGCATGAGTTTTAAGAAGATTTTTATAATATCAATAGATTTTAATGACTTTTTCGTATATTTTGGAATTTCAGGAGAATTTCAAGAACACTTTAACAACAGGCCTAAGTGAAAATGGTTTAATTTAGTAGGCCTAATTTACACCTAGAATTAGCACGGGGCCTATGTAAGTGCGGGGCCCACTTCGGCCGCAAAGGTTGCAGGCTTCAAAATTTTTAGAAAGAATATCTGAATGAAATTATTTCAAAGACAAATGACAGCGAAGAATGGAGAAAGAAGGTTGGCAGTATATGTGTAGTGCCCCAACGGTCCAGCAGATCAAAGGATAGGTGAAAGTGAATGTAAAGCTAGATGTGAACCTGGCCTAACTAGTTCCCCTTTCAGACATTGTGGTCTACAGGGCAGATGATGTATAGTTCATCTGTTTTTGTGGCCTACGGTTAACGAGGGTGTCATGTAGCCAGCACAACAACCAACCACTTTTACTTTTCCCCAACTAATGTCAGGGACCAATTAGAGCTGGGTGGACTCAGAGGCGCCCAAGGATTCCGAAGTTAAAAATCCCAGTCTCCACCAGGATTCGAACCCGGACCCCCGGTTCGGAAGCCAACGCTTTATCCCTCAACTACCGTGCCTCCGCTGGCGTAACGGAAGCCTTATAATTGAAGTAATTTTTTTTGAAAACGCTCAATTTTTTATTCCAATCCTCAAGAAAAGAAAAGAATTACGACGCATAGTTGACAATGAATCGGTACAAGAAAATGCAGTTTACAAGATTATTATTCGTTTTAAATTATGTATTACTTATAGTGCATACTAAATATATTTTTTCTCTTTTAAGAAAAGTAAACATTTGTTTGTGTATAAATATAGTACTTAGTATAACAGAACTTACATAAATTAACAATACAAATATAAAAACAAAATTTTTTGACAAAAAATCTACAACCGTTTACATTAATGAGTTAAATTTATGGAAAACGGATATCCCCCCTCCCCAAATAAAGAGCCTCAAGTGTTTGAGTGTTTAATAGTTAATAGTTGTAAAAGTGGTGTATTTTTTTATGAAAAAACAGCTTGCATAAGTGATTTAAAAATTAGATTTTTCGCTTTCAGAAAAGAAAAAAAGTAACCGTTGCATCAGAACTTTGAATGGTCTAAAATATTGTGTTGTCAGATTTTCAATATCCTTTCTAGTTTACGAGATCTAAACTGGACAGACTGACAGACATTTCACACAATACTAATAGCGTCTTTTTCCCTTTCGGGATCCGTTAAAAATAATATGTTGTATACCTCTTACAATATGTCTTTATATCTTTCATTTTTAGAAAAACAGATCTGTATTCACAAGATCTTTCCACCTTCCTTCCACTTCTGGTGCGTACGCCAGAAGGCAATCCAGGAGCCTTCCTTTATACTTGTTCTCTATC